>NC_142929.1:103477450-103484950 GCF_046866305.1 Octopus bimaculoides
CATTCCTATTTCTTCTTCCATCACCAGCAAGAGGTTCTTTCTGCTTCCTCGCCCAGGTGTTATCGACACACACAGAAATACACACAGGCAATCACACACAGGCAATCACACACACACACACACACACACACACTTACTCACACATACACATGCGCACATATATATGTATATGTGTGTACATATATCTATACATATATATATGTATATATATATATATATATATATATATATATATATATATATATATATATATATATATATATATATATATATATGTATGTATATATATATATATATATATGTGTGTGTGTGTGTGTGTAGATGTAGATGTATAGTCAGAATTTGGATTAAAAAAATATTTATTCAGTGCTTTCGTGCCTTCTCGGGGATTCATTATTATTCATGAGGAATCCCTGAAAGGGACAAAAGCGCTAAATAAATACTTCTTATCCAAATCCTGACTACCTTCTTTTTCTTAATATATAAAATCTATACACCACTTCAAACAATCTACACACACACGGATTTATAATTATATATATACACGTATGAAATTTTTACTTTACATATTGCTTATCATATATTTTAAATATCTGGATATTGCGTGTATATCACATATATCCTTATCTAACCTTGTAGGTAGCTTATTATTGCTAACACTCTCATTTAACAGCCTTGTGTTTGTATGTATCTGTACCTACATATGTCTGCATATATTTATATCTACCTATATCCTATGGTCCACGTACGTTATATGTAAGTTTGTGCGACTTCATACTGCATTCCGTCACTGTGCACGTACGTAATGAATACGTATACACACACACACACACACACACACACACACACACATATATATATATATATATATATATATATAGATAGATAGATAGATAGATAGATATACACATCCTTTATGTATAAGTGTGTCTGTGTGTGCGTGTGTATTGAAAATTTATACAGCTTTATACACACACACATATATATACTTATACGCACACGCACATAAATAGGTGTGTGTACTTGGAGTTTGCTTGAAGTGTTGCGCAATATATGAGAAATAGGGTATTATAGAATGCATAACAATGCAGTTTGAACATTAAACATCTATAACTCACAACAGGCATGCCAAACTAATCGGACGTATATTTTTCTTACTCCTCGCCTTAAGAAATTTTTAAAGGTGTATTTCCCTAGAAATATAAGGAATAATGAAATATATCTATTGTAACGTAAAGTTTTTTTTTTCCTATCGTTATGTTTGATGTTTAGCGCTTTCCATCAGCATTGTTATGGCACTTCAGCGTTCTGCAGCACACTTTTCATTTTATACATACATGCATTTGTGTGTGTGTGTGTGTGTGTGTGTGTGTGTGTGTGTGTGTGTGTGTGTGAGTGTGTGTGTATACGTACATACATACATACGTATGTGAATATATGCAAATGTATATATGCGTGTGCATGTATGAACACGCATGTGAATAAAATACACATACACACACACACACACACATACACACACACACTCACACACATACACACACATAGGCGTATCATTATGAACTGTTTTTAACCATAAGAAGGTCACAACGCAGGTCTCAGAGCGTGCGCACTCAACATACATGCGCACACAAAAATAAGTATAGATGGTTGAATATATATATATCAATTGTTAATATTTATATTATCTTTATATTTGCTCTGTTTTGCTTACATTATAGATTCTTGCTTCTACAAGCCTTATCTATTCAATCATCCCCATTATTTGGCCCCAATAATATAAGTTCTTTCTTTTTAAAAAGCCTCACCGACCCCCAGCAGCGCTACCCACACGCAATCCACAACATTCACAGCCACTATTAATAACACTTCACACAAAATCTTTTTATCCCAAAATAGAACACCGTTTTCTCTCTTTCCTTCTTTTTTCTCTCCCCTTCTCTCTCCCCCTCTCTCTCTCTCTCTCTCTCTCTCTCCCTCTCTCTCTCTCTCTCTCTCTCTCTTCATGCATGCATATATGTATGTTTGCATGTATATTCTTCCGAAGCACACTCATAGTGCCGCACGCAGTATTATAAATAGAATCTCCATGTTTCCATGCTCAAAGACCGCAGATTCGGAACAGAAATCAACCATTGTGAGGAATTGTACTATCAATTCCTTCAATAAAAAGATATAGATATGCCGATGTAAGGAATATACTCACAAAAGCAATATATGGAACAATATGATATGCTCAGAAACAGTCATTGTCTACATGAAAATATATTGCACAATTTAAACCACTGCAAAAATTCAGATATCACAAAATATCAGCAGCAAAATACATGTTTATTGTATATCTAACATTCTAGCCATTTGTGTGTGCGATATATCATATTATATTATATTATATATGCTGATGTGGCTGAATGGTAAGAAGTTTGCTTCCCAATCACATGGTTTCAGCTTCAGTCCCACTGCGTGGCACCGCTGCCAACTGTCTCGTACTATAGTCCCTGGTAGATCAAAGGTTTGCGTGTAGATTTGGTAGACCCAGATACAAACAAACACACACACATATATATTTATATGTGTGTATGAATGTGTGTGCGTATGCGAGTGTGTGTGTTTGTTTGCGCGCGCGCGCGTGTGTGTGTATGTATGTGTGTGTATGTGTGTGTGTGTGAGTGAGTGTCTGTGTGTGAGTGAATGGTCTGTGTTAGCTTACCAGCAACGCTTGACAATTAGTGTCAGTTTGTTTACATTCCTGTAGTCTAGCGGTTCGACAAAAGGAACCGATACAATGAGTACCAGACTACAAAAAAATTAAGTACTGAGGTCTATTCGTTCGACTAAAATTTTTCAAGGCGATGCCCCAGAATGATCGCAGTCTAATGTCTGAAACAAGTAAAAGATAAAAGAAAGAAGACAACAGAAAGAGAGTGTACAGGTTAAGTTCGTTGATATTCTGTTGTCGCTTAGCTCTCAGCTCATCGCCAAGAGCAAAACCAGGATCATAATTATGATCTCTCTTCTCCTCCTTATCAGCATTTTTATTATTTGTAAGGGGAAAGAAATCTCAGTCTTAATTAGCTTACTTTTCTTTATTCATTTTTAGTAATTCTTAATCCTATGATTTATTGTTTCAGTACATCAGAATATCCTCTTAGCAATGCTTAGCAGTATTCGTGCTCAAGATTCTTAGCTCGATTAAACAAAGGGGGCTATATGTGGCGACATGATGTGTTAGTAATAGTAACACTCAGATCATATCCTACCGTAAAAAGTTACGTTGGATAATATGTTCGTGGACATCTTTTTGCACGTAAGAAAACATGGGACAGTCATGGTTGAGAGGCCTTTGATCATAGTTCTGCTCAATAAGGATTAAACTAGGGTTTAAGAACAACAGCACGGGGCATAATTCTTACCGACCCATTCCACCTGGCCTACAACAGGATAATCGCCATCACAGCGTTGATAATGATGATGATGATGTTGAGGAGGAGGAGGAGGAGGAGGAGGAGGAGGAGGAAGTGGAGTAGGAAGTGGAGAAGGAAGAAGATGTTATATCATCATCATCATCATCATCATCATCATCATCATCGTCATCATGATCATCATCGTCATCATCATCATCATCATCATCATCATCATCATCATCATGAACCCACGTCACCATCTCAACTGATTAGAGGTTAGCCGCATGTAAGGGAAGCAAGATAACAGCTTTTAGCGTTGTTCGTGTTTCCAGTTTGATAATGTACTTCAAATGCTTAGAATTAAAAATAATAATAATAATAATAATAACATGTTTATCAAACATCCATTTATTTTCTTGTTTCTCGAATCAAGTAATATAAAAGATATCATTAATTAAAGAAAAATATTTTAAAACTTTAATAGCAAGATAATAAAATTACAATTTTTTTCATTCGATCGTCTCCTTAGAGTCTTTCAGGATAATGTTCCTGTATTTTTTTATCGCTTTCTATTTTTATCAGAGGTTCTGGAGGATTGTAAGTAGTTATCCTAGAATCCTTTCTATAAGATAAGGAAAACTATAATTCTCTTGAATTATTTACAGAACAGATATCCCTACAATCATATATAATACTCTTTAGCTGCTCTTTTATTTTTCATCTTACAAAACTATATTTATCTTACCGTAATCGTTCACTCATTTCACATTTCCCGTTATTTTTTTTTTGTATTTCCGAGGAAGAAAAAAAAAACAGAAGCTAACAAATTATAAGCACACCAAATATATAAAATATCTTCCGTAAAATTTACACGTGATTTTCTTTTATATTTTTAACTTAAACTGTAATTGTCGAAAATTGAAAAAAGGAATAGAAGTAAATTATTAATTCAGACTTTCTGCACTTAATATATGTGTATGTATTTACGTATATGTGCGCATGCTTTTGTGTGGGGGAGGGTGGATGCGTGTGTGAGTATTTATGAGTGGGAATATGTGTGTATGAATGCCTCTGTGTGTGTGTGTGTGTGTGTGTGTATGTGTGTGTGTGTGTGTGTGTGTGTACAAGTATATGCACGTGTTACTGCTTCTAAATGAAAAATACTATCGTTCCCTTAAGATAGTAAATCATCAACAAGTTTGAAGATGTCGTATAATCACGAATTATCTTACATTATTTCTTTCAGCAAGTAAGCTTCTAGTCCTTTATTCCTTATCTTATTTAGTCTATCATACATATGATCTTGTAAACGCCTGTCAACTCGAATTTAGACATACCGTCCTCGGTTTTACAGTCTCTTATCTTTTAACAGTTCGCTGATGTACGATATAAAACGTCGTTTGAAACAAAAGCGTAACCAAAAGTAATTTAACAAAGGAACAAACATTGATTTAAGTTATGCTGAAAATTCTTTTGATTCTAAGAATATTTAAGTCCAAATCAGATTTTGTAGACAAAATGGCATATCTAAAGACAAAATATATATATAACAGTTGTGACTATCTACGATGTGGATGGGGGGGGGGGTGTTACATCGGGTGTCATATTTTTATTATATTATGAGGAAATACACGGCAATGATAAAGGTTGTGGAGTGACAGGGACTGTACAATGGTTATCAAAATGCCGCCAAGTACATAACTTAGCCCTTTTAAGTTCAAACTTGAAATTTCATTGTACGAAACAATTTACTTCTCTGGAGCCGATAAATATCGATAGTGTTTTAATATTCAATTAATCAACTAAACGTCTTTTCTGCAAATTCCTGATTTTGTGCCAATATACGAAATCTATATTCACAACTTAGATACCGATATATTTTGAAGAAAGTATATATTTGTGTCTGTTATTGAATCCTTTTATGCAAACAAGTCCAGACTTAAATGTTTATATTAATGGCCATGGCTGTCATCTAAAATATTTTGTGTGATTGGAATATGAATTTATAAAAAATGACGCTCCTTTACTTTTTGCTAGAAACTACGAGGGATGACTGACTGAAAATGTTAGACTCTTTCAACGAAAAGGTTACTTGATGACAAGCGAGCTTAAAGCCGATATATTGGTTTTGACAGAACAGTTCACTACTGACTAACGTATTTAAAACCTTTCAATGATTGCTATGACCTACGGTTTATGTTATATAACAGTACTTTTCTATCCTCTATTTTCTCCATAGCATTTACGTTTGCTTTTCATCTAGTAGAATTATACATAAACATCCCGCACTAGTTATGCAAGAAATTGCAATTTTCTGATTAGTTTTGTAACTCTTAAAGAGTAGCGATTTTTATTATTATGAATATAATTTAAAAGATGTAACTCAATCTATTCAGGTTACACATTTCTATGTCCCACTCATATTTTTTTTTTCCTGTTGGTCCTCTCATATTCTAAATGCACCCTAATACTAGAGTGTAGCGAAAAATATTACTGGAGTGTATTCAAACTGATTTACAGTTAAATTAAACTGTTAATGAATGATGAAATACGTCAATCACTAAAGAGTATTGATAAGCATGTATGGGAGGAATGGAATAGCTTTTCTGCCTGGTATTTTATGGATATAGAATTCTGCATAGAATAAAGTTACAATCTTGAAAAATTGAAATAAATACTATCTATAGATGATATATAAACGATTTCTACATCCTTCTATGATGATTGATATGTTTTATGAGCTTCATATTAGCTTTAATCGAACAGACCTTATCCTCAAAGGAGTTATATTCACGATTATTTCGTCTTTTGTTTTCAAACACAGTGCATGTGGACTACATTATCCAATGTATCCGTTTTCAACCTTGATGACAGTGGTCTGTGTGTCACCAAACAACTTCGCATCAAGAATATAATTCTTTCTTCAAAAGCACCCATAAAAGTTTTGAAATACTGAAAATCTCTTATCCATAATTGTTCATGTTACTAAAAATTAAGGCTGTTTATATTTTCGGTAATTTTCTCATGTTAGTATTGCAATCGAGAAAAGGACAGAAATCATCATATACTCTCATTCTCTTCGTTCTATAAAACTGTTGGCTGTGTTCTTGTATACAAGATATAAAATCAATATTTAGTTTTGAGAGATAGAGGAAGTATAGAGGAATTGGTAGATATTCAAGAAACAACACACAACAAGATAAAATCTTACGCCGAATCAACTTCTTTCAAGATTATTCTGATTTAAGCTATATTAAAGATTTATATTCACTGAGATATGTTAACTAATAATCACGCTTCATATGTATTGAGGAGAATATTTTACTTTATTCATTTCATGCGGAAGAGATGAAAGTGAGCTTCTTTTTTATTTTAGTTAGAAATAGTCCCAAAACATCATTCTATACCCAGATTGAAGTTTCACTTTTGAGTAGAAGATGTAGAGCTGCTTTTTTATGCTTTTTCTCAAAAGAAATTTATGACATGCAGAGAGGAAAATTGTGTGGTAGATGTAACAAAAAGCAGTGAGTCGTGAAATGATAAGATGAAAATTAAAAAAAAAACAATATTGGAAGTAGATAAATATTAACATAAAATCTAATAGACTGACAATATGATAGATGATAAGTCAGATGAATTATTTGGTAAGATTGCGCTGATAACATTTAATATGTGTCTCAGACATTCAAATTTTGATAACATTCTCTTGAACTTTGAAACACATTTTCAGAAAATTATCATGTACAAAATTCATAAAAACAAAATATGTGTAAACAAAATTATGAAAACTGCACAAAATAGTTATAAACAAATACATAAGAACAAAATGAGGGAAAAAACAAAAGCAAATATTATTAATCATAATTCCATCATGGGAAATATGTGGAAGTAAACAAATATTTCTTCAGACGATCATATTGTAACTTATCTTGAACACACTACGACGGTCGAAAAGTTCATTTGTAGCAAGAAGTCATGTAGTTTATGTCATGAGAGAGATGGAGAGGGGTGTGAGAGAGAGATTTGGTGTGATAGAGAGGGGTGTGAGAGAGAGATTTGGTGTGATAGAGAGGGGTGTGAGAGAGATGACTCTCAT
>NC_142929.1:103489950-103492450 GCF_046866305.1 Octopus bimaculoides
AGCACTGTTTAATCGAACAGATCAGTTGTGTCCGCCTGCAGCAGACTGCACACTGCTGCGAGATAGTTGCCTCCATAGTGTGAATCTAAATTATTGGACATACCTCTTGTTATTTTAATCGGACGTTCTTTTCTGTACTGCCTTAGGACATGTGGGAAGAGTATGAATATTTTAGAATTTTCCTTCTCCTCAATTGATTGCACTAACTGCAGCCAAGAAGTTCAATCTACCCTTACAAAAATCTATTAAACCTGGAAGTAGTAATGGCAATTAAGGCGTTACTCAACGCTTCCCACAACACCAGAAATCCTTAACACGAGACTCACCACCGACTGCATAAACGTTTATATTTCCTTTACTTGTTTAAATGATGCAAATACGACTGTGACTGGGTACTGTCTGGGTAGAAGTTTAGTCGAAGGAATTAACCCCAGCACTTGTAATTTTAAGCCTTGTACTTATTCTATCGGTATCTTTTGCTGAGCCACTAGGTTACGTAGTTGAAGAGCAGTGGGGTAAACAAACACGGACACAAACACACGTGTGCGCGCAAGCAACTCACAAACACACGCATACACACGCGCGCGCGGGGACAGACACACACAAACGCGCGCGCGCGCGCACAGACACGCACCCACATATATATATCAGAGTACAGTTGTCATCAGTGTCAATATTGGTATACATATATATATATATATATATATATATATATATATATATATAACATAATAGGGTAAAAATTTGATATTAATTAATATCAATTTGCTCCGCTGAATCTTTCTTTGAGAATGTTTTAAGTGATCTTCTTCTAGCACATTAACAGTCCACTTTAGTGGTATCTTTTATATACATACATATATATGTATATATATATATATATATATATATATATATATATATATATATACAAGTTTATATATATATATATATATAAATATACATATATACACACATTGATATATACATATATATGTATATATATATATATATATATATAAATGTATATAAATACATATATATACATGAATGTATATATATATATATGTATATGTATTTATTTACATTTATATATATATGTGTGTAAATAAATACATATACATAAATTTATATATATATGTATATATATATATATATATATATATATATATATATATATATATATATATATATATATATATATATATATATATATATATATATGTATGTATGTATGTATGTATCTATGTATGTATGTGCATACCCAACTTATCTGCTCTCTATAATCACCAGCATGATGCTCACTCATTGACCTGTTCACTTCCCTAACGGCCATATCTTCTTCGAATATCTTGTCACGAGAAAAGCAGAATAGTGTCGTGTCCATGGATTTGTATTTCAAAACAATAAATAGAAGATTACATAAAAATCGGAGATAACTTCCTTAAGCATGTATCCTGGGTGTGCATGTACACGTAGACTGGCTGTGCATGCACATGCAGTACACATTGACAATGTATTTGGCATTGGTATACACGTTCTGTTGTAATCAAACACTATTCTGTTTTGCCCACACCTTATTGTTCGTCGTCGTCGTCATCATCATCATTATCATCATCATCATCATCATCATCATCATCGTTACCACCACCACCACCACCGCCATCATCATCATCACCACCATCATCATTATCATCATCATCATCCACCTCCTTCTCATCATCATCATCGTCGTCGTAGTCATCACCTGCTTCTTTTCCGCCACCTTGAAAGAAGAAGTAGTAGTAGTAGTAGTAGTAGTAGTAGTAGTAGTAGTAGTAGTAGTAGTAGCAGTAGTAGTAGTAGTAGTAGTAGTAGTAGTAGTAGTTGTTGATGTTGTTGTTGTTTTTGTTGTTGAAGAGTGAAATAGTCAATTCCTTTATGTATAAATAACACACAAAACATCTCATGTATTCTTTTTATTCCTTATTTCACATTTCACCAACGGTTAGTCACTGAAAAAAATTGCATAAGAAAGTAATGTATAATATCATCAACGTTTCCAAAGACACACGCGTGCGTGCACAAACACGGACGTGTATGTGTGTGTGTGTGTGTGTGTGTGTGTGTGTGTGTGTGCGCGCGCTTGTGATGAAGAGAGAGAGAAAAAACTACGTGTAAATCAGAATAATTGAAACATGAAGATGAGATGAAATATGCTTTATTACATAAACAGAAAAATAACACCATGCTTACATGTTCGTGCATGTATATATCCATTAGAACACACACACAAACACACACACACACATACACACACACACACACACACACACACACACACACACACACATATATGTATATATATATATATATATATATATATATATACGACGCGCTTCTTTCAGTTTCCGTCTACCAAATCCACTCACAATGCCTTGGTCGGCCGAAGGCTGTAGCAGAAGACACTTGACCAAGATGCCACGCAGTGGGACTGAACCCAGAACCATGTGGTTGGGAAGCAAGCTTCTTACCAAACAGC
>NC_142929.1:103497450-103504950 GCF_046866305.1 Octopus bimaculoides
ACTTATTTTATTCTATATGTTTGTAATTTGTAGTGAGTGTAAATTGAAACAACTGTAGGCTTAATTAACAATATGTGAATAATTTAATTTTTAGCCATCTAAACTCTCTATTTCCTTACTTAACTATATATATGTATTCAGGATTGAAAACTTCTTTGAGTTGACTCCAGACATAAAGTCGGCCCTAATTGGGGAAAATGGATGAAGAACACTATATTTCCGCTTTTCAATATTGATGGGAACAGAAAAGATGTTTCAATTGCAGCCGTCCCATTCTATCTAGATTTAGGGAGCTCGAGATATATGTTTTGCTCATCGCAATGTTGGCATATTGGTTGTTTAGTTCTGCTGTCACTAATGCTGCCATATTTCGACGGACAATGGGTTTCCTACTCTGCAACCCCTCTTCCTAAATTTTGCTTTCCGTCCAATATTACGCATGAGAGAGCTAGTCTTACCTTTGTTTTGGAATGAGAGCATGCTTATAAAGACTGTAGCTCTCGAAACATTAAATATTCCAACAGTTTCAACAACGGAAACTTAAGCCATACACAATTTAACAACCTATCTTTTTGAAAGTCAGACAGGTCGCGTATCTTAACTTATTTAGACATAAATACCTGCCAAAAAGACATACAGATGACTAATTCATGAAGTAGAAGACATATATACTGCATATTACCACATACACACAGACTAGAAAAGGCTTGAATTCGTCACATTACCAAGAGAACAAATAGTTAAACAAAAGTAAGTGTTTCCATTCTTTTGTCCAATCCCTGTATTGATATATAAACATATGTGTATGTGTGTGCGCACATGCGTGGGTTAATGTGGAGGAAATGCAGGTTAGCGAATATTTACGTCAATGAAGGTCTTTTAAAAATTCAACAAAACAAAAGAATATAGAGGAGGACAATGAAAAACTGAAAATGGTTTTTAAAAGGTACATATACTGGATGTTCTTGTCAAATACCATCGAATAATTTCCGTTTGATGTTTTCTTTATATATATATATATATATATATACATATATATATATATATATATCTGCTTCTTCTCATTCTACATTCTATTTTCTTGGTAATATATAATGAAAAAAAACAAACCTTAAATCCAGAAAATGAAATTTACGCCCCTACTAATATAGATATAAAGTTCCAATAAATTTAACCCTAATATTTTCTCTTGGATGAAAAAAAAAGCAAAATATTCTATTAGCCAATAGCAACAGGGGCTATCCTTCTTCATATCAGCGCATGTTCTTTCCTTTTTTTCTTTTTTTTTTCGCTTTCGTCGATCATCGAAGTTTCTGGTCTGTAAGCTGCAAGCAATCCCAATGGGTAAAAAGCTAATCAATATCTTTCAACCTTAGGTTTTATCAATCAATCACTCTTCTTCGAAATCCAACATAAACTTTATTCTTATTTTTATTCCTGCATGGTGTTACTACGCATATCTATCTATCTATCTATCTATCTATCTATCTATCTATCTATCTATCTATCTATCAATCAATCTACACACACACAAACGCACATATATATATATATATATGTGCGTGTGTGTGTATGTGTGTGTGTGTGTGTAGATATATATATATCGATAGAGAAATAGATAGAAAAATAGATAGATGGGTAGATAGACACAAAGATATATATATATATATATATTGAGAGAGAGAGGGAGAGAGAGAGAGAGAGAGAGAGAGAGATAGATAGATAGATAGATAGATAGATAGATAGATAGATAGATAGATAGATAGATAGATGGGTGTGTATGTATTTATATATACATATATATATATGTATATGTATGTATTTATATATACATATATATATGTATGCATACGCGCACACACCCACATATGTTTATGGCTGTCTGTCAGTATGTATGTATGTATTATGTATGTATGTCTGTATGTATGTATGTATGTATGTACTTATGTATGTATGTATGTATGTATGTATGTATGTATGTACGTATGTATGTACGTATGTTTGTATATTTTGCTTTTTCGCTCATTTCGCTAGAGAGATTCAGCGTTCTTCCGTCAAATGCTGCTTCTCTTATTCGGCGATTGTCTTTCGGAGTATGAACGTATTTTCATTCCCTATCGCAAAAGAAGCCTAAAATTTCATTATAGGTTTATTGCAACCATTTCGTTCACACGCTGTTGAATCACAACAATGTTATTCCAATATATGCATGCAGCTTTCGTTTCTTCCTATCATTTCCTTAGTGTGTGTTCATGTGTTCATGTGTGTGTGTGTTCATGTGTGTGTTTGTGTGTTTATGTGCGTGTGTGTGTGTGTGTGAGTGTGTGTCACAATACTCTGTATTCTGACATGCTTACCGAGATACGGTTTAGGGAAACTAAGGTGGAATCGCGTAACGATGGTGAAATTACCAGCATTTTAAAAAGAAAACTATTTTTTTTTATTTGATAATATTATATCGTGTTTCAGTGTACCGTATGTCCTAGATCAGTAATACATCGATAAATAGCACAATATTTTCTTTCGGTCAGAAACTATCCCCTAGGTGCAACTAATGGAATTTATTATTGAGATTATTATATAGTAGGATGGAATTAGAATCGGTTTATACAGTTCAAATTTATTATTGTTTAAGAGGAGAGACCGGTTCGTTGGCAGAATTTTTAGCGCGTCACGTTAAAATGGTTTTTGGTATTTGTTCCGGTTATTTACTTCCTGATTTCAGTTCTCATCGAAGCTAACTTTGCCTTTTATCCCCCCGAGGGCCCGATAAGATAAGGTTGCAGTCAAGCAATATGAACGATGATGCTGACTAATCTCCTTACCTCAAAGCAGTTACCCTTGTACCTAAATCTGAAGCTATTATTGTATAAGAGGAAGATAAAAAGTAATATAACTGGGGGAAGATTAGGAATTAAAGACACGAAATATAGGAAAATGTTGTTGAATAAGTTACAAGGATAAACAAAGAAAAAAAGAGAGGAAAATTAAAAGCATGACGACAAATAGGGAAATATAAATAATAGAAAACGACAAACAATAATCATTTTTTTAATATTAACATCAGTGTTTGAATATAATTCTAAGGGAGTTTATGGTCGGTTTTATCGACCTCAGAAAGTTAGTAATAAAAATGTTCCCGCTGGTGAGAATTGAACTCAGAGAAGAGGGAAAGAGTCAAGTGAATGTTAATTAACGGCCACTACTTAACTTATTTTCATCAAAAAGTCAAAATGGAAATGTAATCTCGAGTTTATAATGAGGGATGAAATTGAATGATATATTAAATATATAATTATAGGCGCAGGTGTAGCCGTGTGGCAAGAAGCTTTCTCCGAACCATATGGTTCCGGGTTTATTGCTACTGCGTGGCACTTTAAGCGCATGCCGTCTACTATAGCTTCGGGCCGACCAAAATTTTATGAGAGAATTTGGAAGCTGAAAGAAGATTGTCGTATGTATATATATATATATATATATATATATATATATATATATATATATATATATATATATATATATGTATACATCTATTGTGTGTGCCTTTGTGTCAGTGTTTCTCACCTACCACCGCTTGATAATTATCGGTGTTGGTATGTTTGGGCGCCCGTAACTTAATGGTTCGGCCAGTGATAATAATAGGATATGTAACAGGCTTTAAAAGTCCTAGGATCGATTCATTCGATTAAAAATTCTTCAAGACAGTACCCCAGCATGGCCGCACTCTAATGACTGAAACACATAAAAGATAAAATATTATAATGGTATGAATAAGATTATAACGGTATAAAAAAGATTACTCAAACTTCACATATTTCTATAAGTAATTCGAAGGATTATTTATTAGGATTCAATACAAACTGATCGAGACCGTTTTTCTTCATAAGACGGGACAGTTTGAAACAATACACCGTGACAACTACACTAACAACGAGAATGGAAATGCATTCAAACGTTATCTTATGTTACTTCAAGACATCATAAGTTGTTGAAAGAAATCGAAGCACCGATAAAGGAAACGACTACGACCAGATACAATTTGCATCGCACAGCGAGTAGAAGACCCGACCTTATATACATGCACATACGTGTCTGTGTGTGTACGTATGTATATATGTATACACATACATGCACACTCAAGCACACACACTCACTCATTCGCTCACTCTCTCTCCCCCACATACATTCATTCTCTCTCTCTCTCTCTCTCTCTCTCTCTCTCTTTCTCTCTCTCTCTCTCACACACAAACACGCACACACACAGTCATGAATTATACAGAGACAGGAAGAGCGGACAACCGTTCAATAAGAGATAGTAAATATTACAACTTAATTAGAAAAACTATAAATCAAGATAATTGAGGTGGTGATAGCAATATTAGTAACTGGTAAGCCGACGAGCAGGCAGAAACGTTAGGATGCCGGGTGAAATGCTCGGCGGTATTTGGTCTGTCGCTACGTTCTGAGTTCAAATTCCGCCGAGATCGACTTTGCCTTTCATCCTTTCGGGGTCGATAAATTAAGTACCAGTTATGCACTGGGGTCGATATAATCGACTTAATCTGTTTGCCTGTCCTTGTTTGTCCCTTCTATGTTTATCCCATTGTGGGTAATAAAAAAATAAGAAACGTTAGCACGCCGGGCGAAATGCTTAGCGGTGTTTCGTCTGTCTTTACGTTCTGAGTTCAAATTTGCCTTTGCCTTTCATCCTTTCGAGGTCGATAAATTAAGTACCAGTTGCGTACTAGGGTCGATCTAATTGACTGACCTCCTCCCCAAATATTTCGGGTCTTGTACCCAGAGTAGAAAAGTAGTCCTAGCAAAAGAACGTCGATGTTCAGAGCTCTCCTACTTCAGAATTTCGTTTGTGTTGCTCCAACGATGTAATCATATTCCACAGATAATGAACATGAATCTGTCTTTAATTTTCTCAACAACTTACAAAGAATAGACCAGGCTGCATTTTTGACTCCCGCTGTACTTTTAGACAAAGACGAATAAAAGTCGGGGCTGAGGCGAAGACTACACTGCTGCTAAAAACTATGACACACACACAAGCATACACAGACACACACACACACATACCCACACACACACACTCACACACACACACACATACATACACACACACATGCAAACAAACAAGGACACAAACGCATGCGCACATAAGGATACACATCTTAGAAGAACAGAATGGAGTAAGTGGAGCATGAACAAACACGGAAACGAAAAGTGTCGCTGAAGAGATCAAAGATGTGTGGCGAAAGATTTCCGTGGACAGGCGTTAAAATAATAAAATAATAGTAATAAACGAGTGAAGAAAAAATTATAGTGCGTGTGTTTATTTGGTAGAAAATAATAATAATAATAATAATAATAATAGTGTTCCCCACACGTGAATCCTCGAAACATTAGCCATAAACAAGGTAGCACCAATAATTATAAAATACATAAGAGACTCTATGAATAAATGGCAGACAGTGCTACAGCTCCAAACAAAAGAGGGACTCGTGAAAACCAAAGCCATCCCCATTAGAAGAGGAATATTCCAGGGAGACACGCTTTCTCCACTCCTGTTCTGCTTGGCACTGACACCTTTATACGACATGCTAAATAGAACTGGATGCGGATACAAATGCTACGGCAAAACAATCAGCCACCTTTTATATATGGATGACCTAAAACTATACGCTACAAATGACAAACTGCTGGAAACACTACTACACACAGTACATGGATCTACCAAAGAAATAGATATGAAATTTGGATTAGAAAAATGTGCCAAAGCAACCTTGAAAAGAAGAAGACTAGTTAAGAGTAGCAACATCACACTAGATAAAGCCAATGAAATAAGAGAATTAGACCAAAGCCAGACATGCAAATATTTAGGAATCAATGAACTAGATAGGATACAACACACACAAATGAAAGAGAAAATAAAGAAAGAATACTATAGATGAGTTAGATCAATACTGAAAACAGAGCTCAATGCTATAAACAATATAATAGGTATTAACACTTTCGCTGTCCCAGTTATAAGTTACAGCTACAATATCCTTAATTGGACACTAAATGAACTAACCAAACTAGACAGGAAAACGACAAAAATAATGACAGGATCTAGAATGCACCACCCAAAATCTGACATAGAAAGGCTACATATAGAACGTACAGAAGGTGGTAGAGGCCTTATACAGCTGGAAAACTATTATAAAATAACCACCATAGGACTGCAAAAATAACTACTTCAGAAGCAAGGAAAACTAATACAAATAGCCACAAAACACGAGCATAACAAAGAACTGTCTTCAATATTTAAGGAAGCTGACAAATACAAACAAGAAATCATACTATCTAACAAATATGAAGAAGAAGAAGAAGAAGAAGAAGAAGAAGAAGAAGAAGAAGAAGAAGAAGAAGAAGAAGAAGAAGAAGAAGAAGAAGAAGAAGAAGAAGAAGAAGAAACAAAATCTATAAAACAACTGAAATCCAAACTAAAACTAGAACAGCAACGGGCCATGATAGAACGATGGCAAGACAAGCCTCTTCCAAATACTGGCCTAAACTAAATGCAAAAGAAATAGACAGAGAAAAATCCCAGCAATGGCTGAGAAGCTCAGGACTCAAAGCAGAGACTGAAGGATTTTTAATTGCTGCACAAGACCAAAGCCTCCTCACCAGAAATTACCAAAAACACATAATGAAAAGAAACATAATAAGTAACTGCAGAATATATGACGATGGACAAGAAACAATAAATCATATTATCTCTGACTGCCCAGTCCTGGCTAAGAAGGAATATATTCACAAACAGGACAGAGCTGGGACCTACATACACTGGAAGCTATGCCAACACTATGGAATAACAGTGGCATTTCGTCCGTCTTTATGTTCTGAGTTCAAATACTACCGGAGTCGATAAAATAAATACCAGTTGAGCACTGAGATCGATGTAATCAACTTATCCCCTTTCCCGAACTTACTGGCCTTGTGCTAGAATTTGAAACCAATATTTGAAATTTATATAAAGTATGGTTTGAAAATATTTTATAGCATATCTGGACGTCATATGTTAGTCTACATAAAATATACTTGGAGACACAGAAACGTTGCACAGCTGCTCTGCACACGCTTGGTTACCCTTCGAGAATAAGCTAACTGATATTCATATGAATCTCACTAACTTTAAGGAAGGGTATTAGGATATAGACAAACCAGTAGGTGGCACATAACATCATAAAAAGCTGACATCTTTTTTCCATGAGAAAAATGACAACAGTGTGCTAATTCTTAGCATAACAATTCTAAAAGCAATAATCTTTGCACATAAACCTACTTCAGACGATAAGAATTTATAATGACCAAATTGTATTAAAGGCATTATGATACGAGAGTTAAGCAGTTTAGGAATGTCTATTATGTCATTATGAATGACACTTCAGTTGAGATATTTATGCTTATATTTTCCAAAATAAAATTCTTTTTCAGAGTTAGGTGTTT
>NC_142929.1:103514950-103517450 GCF_046866305.1 Octopus bimaculoides
AGTAACTATTGAAAGTTGAATATTTTCTATTTCTGAAGAGAAATGCCAGTTTTTGTAATTCAGTTTTTGCTATTTTTAAGGAGTCTGTTCGCAACGGGAGGTCAGCTGTGATGGCTAAGCAGTAGTATCTATGACCGCATTGAATATTCAAGCTACGGTTTGTTCATGTGTATGGTATACGATTTATTCCACGTAAGATGAGCAGCAACTAGGCTTGAACTGTTGAAGGAAACAAGATTAGCATGATATCCTCGAAGAATGTTTTCGACGGCTCTAAATAATACAACGATATATGTGTAAGTTCAAATAAATTGTGTCGGTATTACAATTGTTCCTTTTTATAATGAAAGGATTCGAACTGCTAAATCTTGCACTGTTTCAGTGGAACACTAGTGATTCACGTGCATGTGATTGCTCAGAAATCCTATATTTCAGCAGCAATGTATGCGTCTCAGAATGTCTGTAATGCTTATTATGTATATAATTATATATCTTAATATTGGCACCAAATCAGTTCATACTATTGTCCAATTTATTAATTTTAGGCGCCCAAGATAAGGGTTGTGATATTTCATTTGAAGTTATAGCATTTATTTCTTTTTGATGTATATTTGTATACGTGTACGTGGCTACGAAATCTATACCCATTCTCACATAGATGAACATTCACATATCCACATACACATTTATCCCAATATGTGTGTGTGTGTGTTTGTGTGTGCGTGTCTGTGTATGCATGTATGAATGAATGTATGTATTATATGAGTGCTAGAGTATGCATATAAAACACACTCGTACACAAACACGTAGACACATTACTCTATATATGTATGTATATATATACATATATATATATATATATATATATATATATATATATATATATATATATATATATATATATATATGTGTGTGTATATATATATATGTGTATATATATATATATATATATATATATATATATATATATATATATATATATATATATATATATATATATATAAGTATATGGCAACACATACATACACACAGAGTTACACACACGCACACATATGTAGTACGTATGCATACATGTAATTATATTGACCGCAACAAACGAAGCAAGGTAGCGATCAGTGAGAAAAGTGGCGGTATTTGTGAAGTTAATGAGTTCGAATATCTATGAATAATTCATCAAAGTAATAAAACGTTATAAGATAAAATAGAAATCAATAATAATAGGAAATAAACTAGTATTAAAAAGAAAGTAAAACAAAAAAAAAACAGAATCTAAAAATCATTCCTGATATTTTCGTCTTTAATATCTTGGTTTCTGTAAAAGTAAATGTCTGTTTTCTTTTCTCTTTTTTTTTTTTTTTTTTCAGGAAAAAGTCAGAACTAACACTAAAGAGCTTTAAGGCTGAAGATCGAAGTGTTGAAGATATTTACTTCTTTGTTAGAGATGCTAGATTTGAAAAGGTTCACGCTTTAGAAAATTTCGCATAAATGTTAGATTAGAAATAAGACACCAAAGGACTTTTTCAAGTGCCGACGTCAGCAATTTCTTTTTCGCTCACTGTCATGGTCGTTGTACACGCGTTCGTAGATTAACAGCAGTTAGATACAAGTCTATGTAAGCTACCGTACCTTGTTGTGCCGTACTTTGACAATTGCCGTACCTCGATGATTGCCGTACTTTGATGATTGCCGTACCTAATTATTAGATAGCTTATCAACACTTCCGCTATCATTGTCATCGTCATCGTTATTTTCATCATCATCATCATCATCATCGTCGTCGTCGTCGTCGTACCCAACTGCTACTTATATCCACCCCGAAAGGATGAAAGGCAAAGTCGACCACGGCGGAGTTTGAACTCAGAACGCAAAGACGGACGAAATACCGTTAAGCATTTTGTCCAGCAAGCTAACGATTGTGCCAGCTCGCTGCCTTAATAATAATAATAATAATAATAATAATAATAATAATAATAATAATAATAATAATAATAATAATAATAATAATAATGATAATAATAATAATAATAAATCATGATAAAAACTGGTGGGAACACAAACCACCCCCAGTACTTGAAAATGATCACATTGCACTCCTCTGGAACTTCACCATTCAAACTGACAGAAAGATAGACGCAAATAGGCCAGACATCATACTGAAAGACTTCAGACAAAAATCATGCCTCCTCATTGATATGACTGCCCCAATCGATATAAACGTATCTGTCAAGACCTACCAAAAACTGAGCAAATATAAAGATCTTGAAATAGAAATTAGCAAAATGTGGAATCTGAAGACGAAAACAATACCTATTGTCATAGGTGCCCTGGGAATGACAGCGAAACGGGCTGATTACTACCTAGCTCAGATACCAGGAAACCCCAAAATGGCTGAAGTTCAAAAGATAGTGCTCATGGGAACTGTCCATATCCTACGTAAAATACTGTCTATGTGATCTCAAATTTTAAAGCAAACACATAATTTTCTTATGGTTTCTTAAAC
>NC_142929.1:103519950-103537450 GCF_046866305.1 Octopus bimaculoides
TCTTCATCATCAGCATTTTCATCATCATCGCCATCTCCTTCCTCCTCCTCCTTATCATCATCATCATCATTAACGTCATCATCATCATCACCATCTTCATAATCATCATAATCATCATTATCATCCTCATCATCATCATCATCACCATCATTATCATCGTCATCATTATCATCATCACTGTCATCATCATCATCGTCATCATCATCATCGTCATCATCATCATCATCATCATCATCATCATAGCCATCATCGTCACCATGGCACCCTACCACCACCAATATTATAGTCAAGATCATCATCACCACCACCTCAAATATCATAAATCATAGTCATCATAATCGTCATCGTCATCATCAGCAGCAGCATCTTAATTACCATTAATAGGAAGAATGCAACCAGTATTACAGTATTACAACATCTAACGTCATATTGTTGGCAATTTTCTCGCAATTAGTATCATATAAAACCTTTCTCTTTTATAATCTCTTCATCCTCGTTTCGTTGTTGTCGCCGTAAACATCATCAGTTACCTTATTCTTCCTTCTAAACATTATCATCATCATCATCATCATCATCATCATCATCATCATAAGCATTATCATCATCATCATCACTTTCATCCTCATCATCATCATCATCACTTTCATCCTCATCATCATCATCATCATCATCACCACCATCACCACCACCACCACCATCATCATCATCATCACCATCATCATCATCATCACCACCATCACCACCACCACTACCACCACCGCCACCATCATCATCATCATCATCATCATCATCATCATCACCACCACCACCACCATCACCACCACCATCATCATCATCATCATCACCACTACCATCATCATCATCATCATCATCTTCATCATAAACAGTAGAAGTTGTAAGGACACCATCAACCCCCGCTGCCGCTGTCATCATTACCCTCGTCACTGCCTACACCAACACCACCATCATTCTCTTGTACATCATCATCATCATCATCATCATCATCATTGGCATTCCCCCTTTACATCTTTCGACAATTACTCAAAGCAAGCCTCTGCCAAGCGTCATCTGCAGGATAATCACAGAATACAATGAATAATGAAACTGACGCCAACAATACCAACACCAACACCAACATCAACATCAGCAGCAACAGCGACACCAACAGCAACAGCGACGCCATCTTTATCATTATTATCCTTGACTGGCCGAAAGGATAAAATGATGAGGTCGCGGCCTGTAGGTCACAGGTTCACACCCCGCTGCCGGGGCTGTATTGTGTCACCTAGTTAAAACACTTAATTCTTCTAGCCCCAGTCTACTTCAGCTAGAAATTGGATGTCAGTCACTTAACTATTGGAACAGTGCTTCCTGAAGGGGTTTCAGGTCACGTGATGACATTTAACCAATTTTTTTTTTTTCAGCGCTGTGTGTTGCTCTACTTTCTCTTCAACTGTGGATTTGCGTGTGTTTGCGCTCGCGCTCATATGTGTGTGTGTGAATGCGTGTGTGTGTGTGTGTGTGTGTGTGTGTGTGTGTGTGAGTGTGTGTGTGTGTGTTTGTGTGTTTGTTTGTGTGTGTGAGTGTGTGTGTATGTGTGTGTGAGTGTGTGTGTGTGTGAATATGTAGATGTGTATGGCTGTAAGTGCATTGTGTATATATATATATGTGTGTATTTGCATGTGTGTGTCTGTACGTACGTATATGCGTGTGTGTTGTGCGTATGAATGTGTGTGTGAGTGTGTGTATTTGAGTGTGTGTATGTGAGCATGTGTATGTGAGTGTGTGTATGTGAGTGTGTGTATGTGAGTGTGTGTATGTGAGTGTGTGTATGGGAGTGTGTGTGTGTGCTTGTACAAATACACGCATAAGTATGAACTGCTGTAAATGCATTGTGCATATATATATGTAATTGCGTGTGTTTGTGCGTATGTGCGTGTGAATGTTTGTGATTGTGTCCAAGTAAATGCGTAGATGTGGACGGTTGTAAGTGCCTATATGTAAATGGATATCTGTGACTATATTTTTGTACGCATATTTATAGTGCCTGTGCATGTGGTAAATATGTATGTACAGGTGTATATTTCTGGATGCGTATGCGCATAAGCACTTTAAGTGTGTGAGTATTTGTGTTTATATGCTCATATATGTGTGAAAAAGAGGCGGAGAAAATTACTTTGGGATATCTTGGCAATGCAATGCAATAATTTATTTAAAAAAAGGCTACCTTGCAGCTCTCTTAGGATAGCGTTTACTGCACACGTATATTAGAGTACATGTATCTACCTATCAACCATCTACACCTGCAGTCATTTATCTACATGTAGTAATACTCTGTTACTCACTTCTCTTTCTTTGTTTCTGTCGCTTTCTCATTCTCTGTCTATCTCTTTCTGTAAGCGTGTTTATGTGAGTATGTAGATACGTACGTATTCGTGCATATGATATATAAACTTACATAAGTAAACAGGAGCGCATACCTTCACAAACAGTGCATAAGATATGAAATATAAAGATATAATATATATATATATATATATTATATATTATTATTATTATTATGATTGACCGTTGACTGGACACTATTCAATTTTTTTTCTCCGTGTTTTTCTCCTTGTCTCCGTATTCTTTCTGTTGAAGAGAGTAGCTCGAAACGTCAAAGACTTTCCGTATTCCCGAGCGTCATACTAATACATCCTTTTGTTATTTACACCACCTGTCCTCGTCTGTTGTTGTTTTTTCGTATATTCTCCCATATATATATATATATATATATATATATATATATATATATATATATATATATACATACATACATTAATGTACACATATTTACATAATATAAAATATGTTCATGAGCCGCGAGACTTTGCTGTGTTCACTGTCCAAAAATTATCTGGAAATCCATATCGATTAATATACACTAATACTTACATATAGACATAACACGCAATGACTGTAAATACATATAACATTTTATTTTTTATCACTCGCATACTATGTACTGAATATTCACATAAACAGCACACAGCTAAACACATGCACAGACGATACACCTTGTAGGCCTTAGAATATCTGATGATCACGAGTTACTGTTTCTCAGTTATAATATTGCCGTTTAACATCTAGCATTTCTAAACCGGTGTTTCCCTTTCAGAGACCAGAAAATACTTCAGCTCTACCCATTCACACAATTCAGATACTCTCCACGTTATATTTCTGCTTGCGCATAAGATACAGTTATACTGCTTATCCATACCAACACTTCAATCCGCATTCCCCAAAAGACCACCTCCATAATTTAAAAGTCTAGTGAGTAAAACTGTATTTAATGCTCGGAACATAAAAGTATAAAATGTATTAGACTTGTGAACAATGTATATTCATATACATATTTTGTAATAATCAATATTAATGTTACATCAGTAATTACCGGAGAAATTTTAAGACTTGTTTGTGTTTGTAGATGACACTTCATAAAATTTCAATTTCACGAAATATTATGTACATTTTAGTATGTTTACATTAGAATTCCCTTGATGATTCTTCACGGAGTTACGATAAGGATGCACTTCAATGAAAGAGCTTTTGCAAACGTTATTTGTCTCACGTGTTTAGTATTAAAAATTATATTGGTCGCCTGGAATACGTTCTTTTTTTTTTATCACCAATCTGATCATACTTCAGCAGCTTTTAAGCGTTCAAATAATAATATATGATTTTAACTACTTAACCACACCTACACACACACGTATATATATATATATATATATATATATATATATATATATATATATATATGTGTGTATATATATATATATATATATATATATATATATATATATATATATATATATATGTATATATATATATATATATATATATATATATATATGTATGTATGTATGTATATATGTATAAAAATGGATATGTAGATATACAGGCATGCAAACAAATCTATGTACATACATACACATACACATGCATGTACACACGCATATATATATATATATATATATATATATATATATATATATATATATATATATATATATATATATATATATATGTATATATATATATATATATATCCTGAAAACTAATATCGATTAACCTTTCGAAATGCCATATCAACTTGCTTATCCAAATGTATATGCACTAACCAGGCTCGTTAGCTCTCGACAGGATACTGTTTCTGGAAGCTAAATAGCAAATATTGTTTTCGCAAGTCGGACTGTTCTCTATGGGAAAGCTTAAAAACATTGGTATACTAAATTACTACAGCATATGTGAACGCTAGTCTATAAGGAACAGATTTTTACGACTAGTGGTGGAAATGTTTGGAATAAAACACTCGTTGTCATTCAGTGTAAAGTTAATTACAAACCAAACGGAAAAAAAAAAAATAAACATATCCAGTTAAAAACGGGAACAATTAAAATTCAAAGAACCTAAGTAAAGGCACAGACATGGCTTTATGGTTATGAAGTTTGCTTTGCAATCACATGGTTTGCGGTTCAATCCCACTGCGCGGCATTTTAGTCGAGTGTCTACTACTATAGCTCTGGACCGACCAATGCCTTCTGAGCGAATTTGGTAGACGGAAATTCAGTGGAGTTCTTCGTGTATATATATATATATATATATATATATATATATATATATATATACACAAAGAGAAAGAGTGGTGTGTTTATTTGTATCCTGCCATATATGTACAGATATATATATATATGTGTGTGTGTGTGTGTGTGTGTGTGTGTGTGTGTGTGTGTGTGTGTGTGTGTGTGTGTGTGTGTGTATTTACACTGATTTTCAAAGAGTTGAAATAGATAAACGTGGCTTATGTCGCAGCTGCCTTGCTTCTGACGAGTATTTGAGGCAATATGTTCGGAGACAAGATCAGGTTAGATGGGTGCTGATGAAGTTACAAAAGACCCCAGAATATGGCATCTACATTTATTAGCCAATTTTGTCTCTAGTCTCATTGTTTCTTTACACCTGACGTCTCGATACGAAATGTTGTAGCAAAAAATCAGTGCTGGCTAGAATTTTTGTAGAAATAACCTGAACAAAATAATGTAAAGAGCACTGTTAACGCAGTAGAACGTGATGTGGTCTCATAAAAACAGTCAAAATACCTTATAATATGTTATGGTTGCATAACGAAATATCACGTGCATACAAGTCATTAATATGTATGTATGTATGTATGTATGTATGTATGTATGTATGTATAACTTATTTGACGCCATTATTGCCTATCGAGGTTCATTAGTTAGCACAAAATATGGAATAAGATAATCTTGAGAAAATAATCCAAAGACACTTACGGCATGCGTTTGGAAATTTAAATGAAGGCGAGATTTATGAAGGTTGTACACAAAAAAGAATATTTGGAATTTCCATGTGCGAAAGAGAAATGCAGCAAATTCCAAGTGATAATTGTTAGAACTCTGAATTAAGGAGAGAGGTCTTCAAGAAACTTGCAACAATCACTTGACTGGGTTAGCATGAGTGGCGAAAGAGCATTCTGTATTTTGTTTAGAAATAAGGGGCAACTATAATTTATTTTTATCTTATATTGATCTCTGTATCATATTATTTTTTAACGTACCTGCAGATTTATGCGAGGCAATTTTACATGTACAGTTTGCCTAATTAAAACTTAAACGAACTGACATACAATAACCCAAACGAGGAACTGAATTCGTAAAATTAAGATAATATGAGCGGTATCTAATGCAAGATACCTGATTTGAACAGCATCATCCAAATAAGATCACGCTGTTTTCCTCCAAGCATGCTTATTTAACCATGAATTTCGTTTTTAAAAATGTTTCTTCTTTTTTTCCTAATAATTGCCGTTAATCTTTTTTTTTTTCTAATGTCTTAGAGGCAAATTTGCAATAAATTATGAATTTCTTATGTTAGGCATTCGTTAAGCGCTACTTTCCTTAGTATACACACACACACACACACACACACACACACACACACACATATATATATATATATATATATATATATTAAGTCCATGTTTAGTTATATATTCAGTCTCAAGAAATTTAGGTCTACTAATTCCATCTTTTAGTTATATTTAATTCTTCTGATAAAGTTGTTTTGTGTATTGGAATATCAGCTTTGTGTTATTATTATGCTATTATGATGTTACATTATTCGTAGATCTACTGCAAGTGATATTACCATTGTGGTACGTCATACTAGATACGATTATACTAGTTATTATTATTACTTACTTGTATATTTGCAATGTATTTATGTTTGGAATATCGAGTGGAGGAGTTGCGTGGTGTATTAATAAGTTGTGTTTGTTTCGCAAGAAGAAAATTTTACATTTGCCTCATTTAGAAACTCGTTACACAACCAGTATAGAATGATTCACGTGGAGTTCTTCAGTTAACTTTCAGTTTTTATAGTTATATAATCTTCACATTTACAATCATAAAAGCATCTGTTAACTAGATACTTATATATATATATATATATATATATATATACAAGGAGAGAGAGAGTGAGAGAGAGAATGAGAGAGAAAGAGAGAGACAGAGAGATACAGAGAGAGACAGAGAGACAGAGAGAGACAGAGAGACAGAGATAGATAGAGAGACAGAGAGACAGAGAGAGACAGAGAGACAAAGAGAGACAGAGAGACAGAGAGACAGAGAGACAGAGAGAGACAGAGAGACAGAGAGAGACAGAGAGACAGAGAGAGACAGAGAGACAGAGAGAGAGGGTGAGAGAAAGTGAGACAGATAGATAGACAGACAGTCAGACAGGCGTAACTTATGTTAAAAGGACCCATAAATATGGCTGTGTTTATGCGTGTGTGTCCGTGTGTGTGTGTGTGATTCTTGCGTTCCGGCTACCTCGGGTAACGGAATTTCAAGCTTACATAAATTGTAAATTATGACCACTAATTTCGAGACACGGTCTGTAATTTTGACTTTACAAAGTTAGAATTGAATTCAAAATTTAAACCTATGTCTTATCCAAAATGATGGCTTTTAGTGATTTCGCTAAGATTATAATTTACAATTTGAAAAACTAAAATCTCGATATGCACATGTACATGCATATATGTGTGTAAGTGTTTTTTATATATTTTGAGGGTCATAAAGTGTAGCTGTCTAAAACTTCATGTGTGCGGTGGACGGGGCGTGTGTTTGCACGCAAGTGCGCGCGTCTAAATCATTTTTCATCCACCTCTCTCCGCACACATACACAATCTATCAACACTACAGCCAAAACAGTAATCCCTCGACTATCGCGGATGTTACGTTTCACCCCACGCCCTGCGATAGGTGAAAATCCGCGTAGAAACACTACTGTACAGTATATTTTTTTAATTATTTTTATAATTTGTATATATTTATTTCATTATAAATACAAAACAACACCACGGTGGAATCGACGTAAGCTTAAATAATAAACCGCGCTAGGTGAACCGCGATAAAGCGAGGGATTAATGAACAACAACTGCCATTACCAACCAACCCACCAGCTCGGTAAAGACCAGACCAACAACAAGTACAAAATTAGCAACTTCATCTAAAATAAAAGACAATGATATAAGCTATTGTGGTGCCCTAGTGTATTTTAAAAGTTGAATGAAATTTGTTTGATCTGAGATCAAAGAGGAATAACTTGAGACAAAACAACAACAATAACAATACAGTTATCAAAAACAATATGAACACCTCTACCACCAAATATACTCGCCATCGTCACCATGACTTTCATCACCATCACTAACGGCTTCGTAACACCAATACACCGCACACTACCACCACATTCTATCCACTAACTTTTTAATAACATACTGACAGCAACAATACTAGTATCAACGCGAAAGTAATGCCTGTAGCTATATGTTGTATGCCAACACAATTGAGTGTGTATATATGTGTGTATGTGCAACAGAGAGGGTAGATGGTGGAAGTTTTATTATTTATGTCATAGTTGTAAATGTTGAAGTGCTCAGGAACCGAGTAACCGTTCAAGTAACTATAGTCATTCAGTACTCACTTCTATCTCACTCTATCGCATTCTTAATTCCATTGTTATACCCATAGGAATAACACAAGTTTTTGGCTTTTACAAAACATTGCTTTCTAGTCATTACTTTTTTTACAATATTTGTTGTGTATAATTACTGATTGATGCCACTGATGGATTTACCTACAAGATGCCTGGGAATATCCGTGAAATGGAATAAAAAGCAGTATGGCAAGAAGGAACCTTAAATGGATTATACTGGATATCAGATTTGATATTTTTAAAAGGTTTGATATGGGAGATAATAGTTACAATGCGTGACAACAGAGAGAAAATCGAGTACTCAATAGAGTATTTTGTTAACTGTTCTGAGTTTATTTTTTCATGGACTTAGGATGATGCTTAAAATCGAACGCTTCTTGAGTGTATGCATAGACAATAAGGCTCGATATAATGTGCAATAAGCAATATGATAATTGAAGAGGAGCCCAATATTTGTCTGAGTATTTGTAGAAAAATTTAAAGTGATATTTCTAATGAGTAACATTTTCTTATTGGAAATGCTAAAGAAGCGCTTGAATCTGCACAACACAAAAACGACTAGTGAAGCTACCTCAACGAATACGAACACTGCAACAGATTAACATCAGCAGTTGAGGAAAATGATTACTGGAGTGGTGCTTCACACCAAAGCAAATACACAATGTTCATAAAACCTCCTTTTTCTGGAAGCGCATGCTTGCTAGAATTTTTTATTTTCCAAGAACAATCAACACCAGGTTTGAAAGTTTCCAAATGTCGTTTGAACATTTTTTCGGGAGGAAATGCCGCTGGTAGTATGAAATTAAAGCTTCTACTCATGCATCGCTCCAAACATCCAAAAATTTTAAAGGATTACAGAAAATCGAAACGCCCTCTGATTTGACTATCAAATATGAAGGCAAAGATGAAAAAGAGGTTACAAACCTTTTTTATCCTACTTTACTGAGGTACAGTGTCAAACTAAATATTTACAACATACCGTTGCTCCTTTTAGGCAATGCACCAGGCTCCATCCAATGATTCAAAATGTGGCAACTAACTTCAGGTAATGAGAAGAACTCGGAAACAACTTACAAAAGCAATTCATATGGAAGCTAAACCTACAGATCGATACAACTAAAAGAAATATTATGGATGCTGTGGATAAAATGGCTGAGTATGAAGTAAAACAAACACATACCCTCCCACACAGAGACACGCAATATACAATCACACATACATACACACACACACATATATATATGTGTGTGTGCGTGTGTGAGACTATGTGTAAGGTTATGTTAAATCAAGTTTAAGAATAACGACGGCACATTTACTGATAGTGTGACTATATAATGAGATTAGAGTCAAATGTATTATAAAGATCAAGTTGACTGGGACTCCAAGTTTCGCCTATTTGTTCGTCCAGTCTGTATATATAGTTGTCCACCATTTATTTTATTAAGACTAGTGATATCATCAAAAGTTTGGTCTTTAATTATATGAAATTAATATTATTACTTTAATAAAGAAGTAAAAATATGAAAATTTCCAGACGGAACATCCAAAGCTAATCAAACTAAATATAACTAAATATAATCGTTAAAATATCAGCGGCGACATTAAGTTCAAGGAATTGATTTCCACGTGCGTTTGAAGCTCACAAGTCTCTCGTTGATGAATAGAATATTTTTTTCAATATCTTTTTCTTCCCCTTTCTTTTATTTTCATACAAGCCTTGATGTTTTTCTAACATCTTGCTCTTTACTCAGAATATTATTATTATTATTACAGCAAATGAAATCTGTCTTACGTTCCCGTCATATTAACACGATATTCAGAAATAGCATTTGAATTCTCACCAAAAGATTATTTTCATTTGTCGATCATGACGCATGTGCTAGTATGTACCGAGGAGAGATGTCAAAATTCACTAGACCACATGCAAAGTATTTCATATGCGTTTTATGCGAATGTTCATTTCTTGAGAAAGTTTCTTGAGATTTAGTTCTTTATGAACCTCTGATGTCACACCAGTTGATTAGATTTTCTTCACGTGATATTATGGATTTCGGTATTAACCAAACAATTTAACAAGTTGTCAACACCACAGAGATCGCAGCACCAGAGCTTCACCTATTTGTTCTCCCCCTTCTCTCTCTCTCTCTCTCTCTCTCTCTCTCTCTCTCTCTCTCGCTCTCTCTCTCTATTTGTATCAATTTCGGTACGAATGCACACGTGAAAACGTACTGATATTTTATGTTATTTTCTTTTTGCCAATTTTTGTATTCTTTTAGTTTTTTACTTGTTTCAGTTATTTGACTGTGGCCATGGTGAAACGTCGCCTTAAATGAATTATTTGTCGAAGAAATCGACCCCAGGGTTTATACTTTCTAAGCCTAGTACTTATCCTATTTGTCTCTTTTGTCGAATCACTAGGTTACGGGGATGTAAACACACCAACATCCGTTGTCCAGCGATGTGGAGGGAGCAATCGCAGACACAAAGACACACACACACATAAATATATATAACTGAAATATATATATAGATGAAAGAAGCCCATTATACACACACACACACACACACACACATATATATATACATATATACATACATACATATATATATATATATATATATATATATATATATATATATATATATATATATATATATATAAGACGGGAGTTTTTCAGTTTCCGTCCACCAAAACCACTCACAAGGCTTGGTCGACTGAGGCTACAGTGGCATTCACTTGCCCAAGTGCCACGTAGTGGGAATGAACCCGGAACCGTGTAGTTGAGAAGCAAGTTTCTTACCACACAGCCATGTCTGCGCCTATGGAAAAAAGGAACGTCACCTATGCCTATAATTATACATATATATCCGTGTACCTGTCTGTGTATGCATATGGATTTATACATACACATGAACGTGTTTTGTGTTTTTGATGGCATTTTGTGTCAGTAGTTATTTAAATTTCAGCCAGCTCTCGAATAAATTTATAATCAGTAGTGCTCACAAAAGAAGTGGACGTAAAATCTCTTACTCAGACATTTTATCAGAGTTGTTCCGTTGTGGAAGTGTGGTCCTCAACAGATTTTGTCAATAGTGTCAGGCTTGAATGATTAGACAGTATACAGATATCAGCAACTTATAGTAATAGTTTAATTCAATATAATTATGTACGGTTTGAAACAGAAAAGCAGAAGCACAACAATATTATCAGATCAGGCTTCAACTAACACGTTTAAATTGATACAGCTTAAATATTACAGACATCGGACTTTATCTAAAATGTCAAAAAGTGTGTTTATTGCATAGAAACTTAAATCCAGGAGATATTTTCAAGAAATGGTTTAGGAATAACTTCTTGCGTGGTAAAATAAATAGATATTATTTCTGTAAACTGAAGTGGGGAATTGGTAGAATAATTACAGCACCAAATACCTTGCGGTATTTCTTATGCCCTGTACGTTCTGAGTGTATCGATTAACCCTCCCTTCTCAAAATTTCTCGTTTTGCTCCTAATTTATAAATCATAATTTCTGTAACCTACACTAACATCGAATTGCTACCAATTTCCTTGAAATTAGTAGTCTGAAATGAAGAAATTTTGTCAATGTTACACCTGATGATGCATTTGTCATGTTTGGTTGAAGAATTAGCGTCTAAACTTCTACGAAATTTCCATCGGTAACCGGAGTTCTTAGCTTTATTCACAGGGTGTCATTGTTATTTAAAATATTTCATGTGCTACTGACTTATTGTTACTATGTTACACGTCTCTTCGGTGGTAATTAGGAGGAAGAGTGGTAGAAAAATTTAAAGCTTATATACCTTGCGGATGAATGCAGAATCTCGAATAAACTGAATATTCAACTCCAAGAGAAGGTACAAATTTATTCAAGGTATAATCAAAGCGTTTCTTGGAATTTAAAATTATGGATTGTGAAAGTTGAAGATAATAATTTGGTTCAATGTCCATATCTTAATGCAAATCCCAGAGAAAAGGAGGTTTTTCGAATTTAAATTATCGATCATCTCTAAAACTACTGAATTCAACGTTGTTTTCGCAAAACTAGCATGACAATGGATGAAATATCCTCCCTCAAGAATCTTTCCTTCAAATGTGAACACATTTTCAGGAAATTTGCAGGAGGATATTTAGATAATTAAAATGATTTGGTGGCTCAGAATATGTTCAAACAATCCACCATGTTAACATTGTGGGTGAGTATGTACGTGAGCAACAAAAATCTCTCGTCAAATGCATAAAAATTTCTTCCATTTGCATCAATTTACATACTTGAGGCAAATTAAATCTAAACAGTGAAATCGCCTTGCAATTGAGAATAATGTTTGTTGTGCACACTCAAGGCCTGTTTCAATCATGGAAACTCTTGTCACACTCGTCGATGGTAATGATTTCAAAGTTCATTTATCATTGATTTCTAACACTAGTAATGCATAATATTCTGATAGAGAAGTGCTAACTTCTGTTTTCTTATAAATACAATGACAAAAATTATTGATATCTCTTTTTTTCATAAAACTATGAGATAAAAACATTGAAGTTTATACATATAACAGGAGGATGCACGTAGGAGAGAAGACTCGCTCAAGAGGTCACAGATGTATGGGTAGGATTTATTTTGAACTCTGTATTTATTTTGAACTCTGTATTTATTGGCCGGAACTTATCAACGGCATCCTCCTTATTCGGATTATTTCCCAGTAGCACTATCACTTCCTGGTTCACAGAATTTGAAATGCTTCTGTTCTGTGGCAAATTTCAAAATATCTTACCAGGTCAGCTCCAAAATATCTGCTATGTAAGTGTAAAGCGCGTAAGACAGACAAACCAAACCTGCTGATTTGGTTCTCGTACAACAACTTACTTCAATTTGGAACTAAGTTGCATTTATCGACTCGCCATGGAACTTTGCGTCTTCAGTCGAGAATACTACAGGCGGTCGAGGCAGGCATTTAAAGTTTTAACCCTTATGTTATAGCATCTGCCTCGAAGAGTAGAGCAAAACACTGCGGTAAAGCTGACAGTGTTTAGAAACGTTTAATACATGTTTGTTCTGGTTCACTAAGGATATAATTTGGTTTTGTTCTACGCAGATCTTTTGTCAGTCGCGGTCATTTAATGTATTTCGTTCCTTCTGATTTCTCAGTACATTCTTTAACGTTGAGAATGCATTTTTTTTATGTCTCGCGTTAAAGAAATGTTTAAGAGCCATGTTCGCCACTACCTCACTGGTAGCGACGTCTTTCCTAATTACGTTCTTTTTTTTACTTCTAATGTACTTACTAAACCCCCCTCTAGACTAATTCCTTTTATTCCTAGTTTATTTTCTAAATTTATCGACTCTGTTCAAACACACTCTTCAGAGTTCCGTACCAGTGTCTGTTGTCGAGTGACTCTGTCAATCACTGCTTAATTAATTTGCTAATTTATTTCTTTTACTACCCACAAGGGGCTACACACAGAGGAGACAAACAAGGACAGACAAACGGATTCAGTCGATTATATCGACCCCAGTGCATAACTGGTACTTATTTAATCGACCCCGAAAGGATGAAAGACAAAGTCTCTTTCCTTGTGAACCAGTGAGATATCCTTCAGTCTTCCTTAACATGAATGACAAGTGATTTACAGAAAGTATAAACATCACAAAGAGGTTGTCTCCTTGGAATATGCCTTTGCGATACTGTATTCTATCGGTGATGATACAGTAACACTTTGTGTTTAATTTCAAGATGGTGGCCTACGATGAAGTCATGTCAGCTATGACTCACTATTTTCACTGGAACGTTAGCAAGCTGAAGAGCTTTTGGGATACATGAGTAAATGTATGTATGTATGTATGTATGTATGTATGTATGTATTTATGTATGTATGTATATGTACAGATCTGTATGTTTTATGTATGTATGTATTCTCGTGCATATTACAGCATATCTAGACATGTTCATATATATTTAAATGATAATTTTCTGGAAAATTTTACAGATTTTTACAATTCCACTGATGAATTCGATCTGTAGTCTTCGAATTAGCTTTCTCCTTTCTGGTTATGAGAAACCTAATTTCTCAAGATTGGTATTTAGTCAATGTGTTACATATTCCAGCGCCCCAATAATTACAGGTATAAACCTGAATTTGTAATCTGAATAGAGTAACTGCAGATTTCTCAATAGTTCAGCGTAGGTGTTCTTTGTTTCAATGATCTTCAGCTTTACGTTAACATCCGCTGGGCGGCTAATTTCCACAACTGTGCACAGTTTCTCTTCTCCATCCCAAATCATTATATCAGGTCTGTTGTGCCTACATTTTATTGAGGTCTTCTCTTGTACATTCCACCAGTACTCCTTTTTATTATGAGTGGCTATGGCTTCTACCATCTTGTGGGTTCTTTTTTGTCTTCAGGGTTATCCTTCCAACGGATTTCAGTATAGAGAGTTCTAGCTACAACATCATGTCCCCTCGGTAGATAATACCGTGATGACATTTTCGGACAACTGCTTATGATCTGGGTGATATCTTCGGTGTTAACTCTACAAAATCTGCATTGGTTGTCACATACTTTTCCTGCATCTCTATCCCTTTTGTGCATCAGGTACTTGGATGATATTTCCTGTTCCTGGATTGCAAACGCATACCTTTCAGAGTGGGAGGTATTGTTCCGGCCTACCTTCCAAGTCTTATGATGTTATCAGCCTCATGTATGCAAACTTGGTCAATGGTCTCATCTTTTAACTACAAAGTGTCGAAGTCCACTTCGACACTTGGTGGTTAAAAGATGTTGCCGAAAGGATATGACACGTCATTCGAAGGCATTTTGGATCGTTGTTAAGCCTCTGTCGCCATATGTATGTATGTATGTATGTATGTATGTATGTATGTATGTATGTATGTATGTATGTATGTGTGTGTGTGTATATATGTATGTATGTATGTATGTATGTATGTAACTATTCCTATCTTATAAAATAATTGTATAGCGAAAAACTGTAGAGCGAGAAATATATATAAAAAATCGATATAGAGGGAAAGCAATAGAAAGGTAGAAAGACAAACACGAATATATTCAGCAAACAAAGAAATAATCCGATAAACAGACACATACACACAGACAGGCCGGCAGGCAAGCAGACAGGCAGACAGACAAACAGATAAATAGACAGACAGACAGGCATACAGACGTGCAAGCAAGTGGACAGGTAGGCAGTAAGGCTGATAGAACAGAAAATGGAGACGTAAAGAATATGAGAATATTCAGTGCTGTGAAACAAGTGTGTGTGGCTGCTTAGCGTAGTGATATGAGTATAATTACACGAATCACTGACTAAGCAATAACTTTCTCTTTAGCAATAACCAGTGCAGTCACAAATCCTATAATTGTGGCAAGAAATTTTCAGAGTGGCGAGGAATAAGCTTTCATAAGGTAATTAAGGGTTCGGTTTTGGGGAAAGAATTAAAAATGCAACAAGTACCAATGTACGAAGTTCTGGATGGGCCGAGACAATAACTTGGTTTCGATGTGTGATTCGAACTATTTCATGCCAGTCATATAGCTAGTGTAGTTAGAAAAGATAAACTAAAGAGCGAACCATCAGACATTCAGTGGAGCTACTTAAAATAACAGCCAAATATCCTACAACTTACACCCATTTTGAAATATATATATATAGTACTTATTGGATGGTGTAGACCTAGATAAACCATGTCTGAATGAAAAATAGATTGGTCACGTGTGGAATGACTTTGAGCCAATTTCTAAGACCTTGACGTTAATGTGCCACTGTGTTGATTGGAATGTCGCTGATTGGTATTCTGTCTCAGTAGTAAAGCTTGTGTATGGGCCTTAGCAATGAATGCGTAAAACTCACCGTTCTTGCTTAGCCTCATCTCAGCTCTGATCCAGTAAATGTGTAATCAAAGGCATCCCAGCCGTGACCATCCCGTTTTTTTTTTAACAGCTAAGCTAGAACACTTAATGCCCACTTTCTTTTATTTCAAGGGCGACTTCGTTGAACTTACCTCGTCAATTTCTAAAACGATGAGCCAAAAGGGGGTAATTGTGGGCTCATTTATACGATAAGACAACAACAGGGAACGCTATATTTTCATTGTTGAGTAAAAATGTTCTTCTAGAAAAAATCTGCCTAAAATTTATTTAAAGTGTTCTCGTCCAAATATTACATATTTTCGTTCTGAGTCCCTAGACGTCGTCAACAAACATAAACGTAGATCTTTGTATCATTGTAAGAGATCAGAAGTTTTTATTCTTTTATTTATTTCAAATTTTGTACATCAGAATATGCTCCATTAGAAAAGTTTCAGTATCCATTTCGTTTATTGTAGTCATGATGTTGCCTTTTTTTTTTTTACGTATATATTCCAGCTGTACCCTCATACTTAGAATGTTCACGGTAATTCACACCAAACTCGCTCGTAAAAGAAAACGCTTAGTAATATCTCATTAACTTCTCATTGTAAAATATATAACAGAGCCCGTAAGTTTAAGTATCCACACACCTCAGAGATTTTTACTCTGTGACGGTACATTTTCTATCTCCTGTAGGCACCATCTTTATTGAATAAATAACCAAAAATAACAATAATAGAAGCGAATATTTCTCACGTAGATAAAGGAAGTCGAACACTTACAGGAAGATATAATTATATAATGAATTCTCGACACTAGAAAGACGAAAAGCAACGTCAACCTGGACAGAAATATTGATTTCTTACCTAGGTACGAATCAAGTATTTTAAAGAAGGGGAAAAATCAATTAAATCGAACTTGGTAGTTAGGTGACATTTATGATATAGATTCCAAAGAGAAAACTAAAGTCAATTATGCAGAATTTTTACTAGTTAATGTAAGGAAAGTGACAGTTTCTAGGGCTTTCACAGGCTTAGGAAAACACTGAGCCTGTTACTGCTCATTTTTAAACATAGGCTCAGGAGTGGCTGTGTGGTAAGTAGCTTGCTTACCAACCACATGGTTCTGGGTTCAGTCCCACTTCGTGGCACCTTGAGCAAGTGTCTTCTACTATAGCCTCGGGCCGACCAAAGCCTTGTGAGTGGATTTGGTGGACGGAAACTGAAAGAAGCATGTCGTATATATGTATATATATTTATATATGTGTATGTGTGTGTATATGCTTGTGTGTCTGTGTTTGTCCCCCCAACATCGTTTGACAACCAATGCTGGTGTGTTTATGTCCCCGTAACTTAGCGACTCGGCAAAAGAGACCGATAGAATAAGTTCTAGGCTTACAAAGAATAAGTCCTGGGGTCGCTTTGCTCGACTAAAGGCGGTGCTCCAGCATGGCCGCAGTCAAATGACTGAAACAAGTAAAAAAGTAAAAGAGTAAAAGAGTATATGTCAGGTGAGGTTTTCAAGGAAAATGAGAACAAGAAGAGATTCTAGCAGTT
>NC_142929.1:103539950-103547450 GCF_046866305.1 Octopus bimaculoides
CACAAGCCTCTGTCTTCAAGAAAAAATTTCATATTTGAGGTGTTGACAGAATAGAGATTAAAGATGGAATGATTTTTTGGAGAACTAAGTGTAATAGAAAGAGGAGCTGGGGGTGTTTAGATAGAAAGTAGTGATTGGAGAAAATAGATTTGGGGGTTAGTGTTAATAATGTTAGTGTTAGTGTTAACACTAATCCCAAAATCTAATGCTCCTCCCACTACCCTCTATCTAAACACCCCAACTCCTCATTTTAATATCCTTAGTGCCCCATAAAGTCATTCCATCTTTAATTTCCATTCTGTCAACACCGCAAATGCAAAATTCTTCCCTGAAGACGGAGGCTGCTGGTTTCCGATGATGGAATCGAGTTACAAGCATTATTTTGGACCACCAAGCCACCCAGAAACAGTTGTTAGACTCGTAAAACTCCTACTCGGCACCACTAATTCCTAATATCATTTCCATTCTGTGCAAATCAGACTTCTTTTATATGTATACATATGTACATTGTTTGGATTAAAGGTATTTATCATTTTTTACATTTACACACACATATATATATATGCGTGCTTATGTGTATGTGTGTGGGTGTGTGTGCGTGTGTGTGCGCGTGTGTGTATGTGTATGTGTACTGATTTACATGAAGCAATAACTTCCAGAACTTAGCATGTAAAAGAAGAGTATACTTCAATTAATGTTAACCTAATAGATAAAAAAAGAAACATGCTCATACTCCCAGCTTTCCGTCACCGCTCTTTCGGTTAACTTTGTGCCACTTACTCTGTCGGATGCTTGACTATATCTTCGTACAATGCACATACAATGTATTTGAAAATACATTATACGCTTATATTATTTGTTTTTTAAATATCATGCAGCCGTTATTTTAGAAAAAATAGCCGTTTCGAGGTCACGCTTCCCATATTCTTCCTGGTTCTCATAGCAATAAAATATATCTAAACATCTTCCCAACTTTTATTAATCTTTACATGTTGAATCCAACCTCATAAAGGGAAAATCACTATACAACGATTTTTCTCTTAGGAGATTCCTTTGTTGTTTAAACAATATTTTCAAAACATTTATCCGAACAAAACTGCCACTTTGAAATGAAGGATTTGGGGGGGGGTGATTTTTTTTACTCTTTTTCGATCAAAAACCAAGGAGGATTCATGAATACGATGAGATAACAATCCCTTTTTGTTTAAGCAATTTCTATTTTGGAACAAAATTTCAATTTCCTCGTTCAAATAAAGGTCACACCACATTTTTTTTTTACCTGAAGGTACTATTTCTATAAGATAGTGCTTTATCCTGAACCATCTAAATAATTTCGTATTCGTGCAAAGTTGTCTCTGTTAAGAGCAAACAGATTTTTTTCTTCACAAAGTCGTAGTAATTTTTGACGTCACTAACAAATGAATATTTATGCTTATACCTGTTTTTTCCCCCTAAAGAGTGTGCAGTTGCTCCAAAACATACTTTGCTTGATTGCTGATAATAGTTTTGACTTTAACACTAGATACTATCGACTTTACCAAACAATTTCTACTTCCTACTGTGCAATTCTTCGAATTCGGCAGATGTCCAATTGGAATTTATTTGCTTGCTATTTTGCCTCTCTGTTTTATTTAGCATTATATCCCCTCAAATTTCTACAAAGTGAAAAGTTAACTTCAGCAGAGTTCCTAAGTTTGTGTTTATAAAATCAAAGAATTTTCCAGCATTTTCAATTCATATATACTGTGTTACTCTGTTACTTGTTTCATCTAATCATTAAACTACGGCAATGCTGGAGCACTGCCCTAAAGGGCTCTAGTCAAACAAATTGACCCCAGAACTTATTCCTTGTAAGCCTAGTACTTATTCTATCGGTCGCCTTTGCTGAAGCGCCAAGTTACGGGGATGTAAACACACCAATACTGACTGTCAAGGGATGGTTGGGGGACAAACACAGACACAAACACGCACACAGGCACATATACATATATATACAACAGTCTTTTTCAGTTTCCGTCTACCAAATGCACCCACAAGACTTTGGTCGGCCTTAGGCTATAGTAGAAAACACTTGCCCAAGGTGCCATGCAGTGGGAATGAACCTAGGACCATGTGGTTGGGAAGTAAGCTTCTTACCACATAACCACGCCTGCGCCTATATATGGCGAACGTTCAGTTATTGTTTCTGTGGCCTTGCATAATCATGAGTACTTATATTTCCATGGTTGTCAGAACCGACCATATGTTTCCAAATGTTCTACTTGCATAGATAATCATCCCGTACCTTTGACTCTGAAACGAAAGTTCACATGCGCTCCACCTACCTAAATGCTGTCGAACCAGATTATGTGCTGATGTCTCAAGTACTTATTTAGGTTTCAGTTTTTATCTAATCTTTAAAATTCTTTATACGGTGCCTCATGACTCCTTCTTCCAGTGAGAGCTATTTTAACTATAATGGTTGTCAGTGCTGTGTCCAATTCGAATTTCAATGAGATCAAAAGTCCTGTTGCGCCATTCGAAAGACAGAGATACATCCTTCTCTGTTCACGGGTCTCTGTAATTACTTTATAAATGCTGGCGTCAGTTGGTTGCACGTAATCTTATCCTCTATTTTTTAAATCTTTTGGGTCAATGTTTTTTTTTTTCTTTACTGCCCACAAGGGGCTACACACAGAGGGGACAAACAAAGAGAGACAAATAGATTAAGTCGATGATATCGACCCCAGTGCGTAACTAGTACTTATTTAATCGACCCCGAAAGGATGAAAGGCAAAGTCGACCTCGGCGGAATTTGAACTCAGAACATAGCGGCAGACGAAATACCGCTAAGCATTTTGCCCGGAGTGCTAACGTTTCTGCCAGCTCGTTGCCTTAAATGGGTAAATGTTTCTTATCAAGCGATTTTCTGCTAAAGAAAATATTAACAAAATGCAAATTATTGTTGTTTTGGGGTTTACACGCAAAAATACTTGTACGCACGCTGTAGGTTTTGAGTTGTAGTTGTTGTCATTGCTGCTGTTGTTGTCAGCTAAATTCCGCTAAACAACAACGATAACAATATCAATAATAATAATAATAATAATAATAATAATAATCCTTTCTACTAGAGGCACAAGGCCTGAAACTCTGAGGAAGGGGACAGTCGATCACATCGACTCCAGTACTCAACTGCTACATATATCGACTCCGAAAGGATGAAAGGCAAAGTCGACCACGGCGGAATTTGAACTCAGAACGTAAAGACGGACAAAATGCCGTTAAGCATTTTGTCCAGCAAACTAACGATTCTGCCAGCTCGCTGTCTTAATAATAATAATAATAATAATAATAATAATAATAATAATAATAATAATAATAATAATAATCATTATTATTATCATCATCATCATCATCGTTGTCGTCATCATCATTATTATTATAAAAGTTTATATGGCAAGTTTTGATATTGACATATTATTACTCTGAAATAATCAAATTATGCATTATAAATTAGATTGCATCAAATCAGTTGTGAATTTCATTATATACTCCACGTCATGTTTTAAGAGGTTAACATAATGGGAAGTAGATTTAAAGAAAAATTATTGATAGATATGCAAACGAGTGTAAGTTTGTATATTTCCGTATACAAAGAGCCTGGATGCTCGCGATTTCCTTCCCAATGTCAGAATTTGTTCAAATCTTCTTCTCTGATGTAGTTTGGCATGCAAATGACGAAAATCATATTCCTTTTTTTGTAGAAATTGCTAACAACAAAGTTATAACCCTTTGAACGTGTGAAAATTTAACCAATCGAGAGCCTCCATCATCGACATACCGGAAATTGTAATTTCCATGTGTTAACGATAAGAAAATGAAAACATTATGAAGCCTTGAAAGAATTTTTTTGCTTAAAAGGAATTTAATGAAAGAAAATTATGAATGTTTCGAATATGAAAAAAAAATTTAATGAATTACTATGAAAATGTTATACAACCTTTAAATATGGAAGGTAGAAAGAAAGAAAGAAAGAAAGAAAGAAATAAAGAAAGTAAGAAAGAAAGAAAGTCAATAACAATGAATAGTTATTATGCACGCCAACATTTTTTCAAAACAGTTGCACTCTTCATACCTTCGGCGCCGCATGAAGTCGCAGAGATGGTAGAATGATTACTGCCACAACGCTGCTTACTTCCACGCTCGAGACTGGGCCCTTCGTTTCCTAGTTGTTGCGTGTGGGCCTTCTTTCTTGCGCATAGGCAATCTCAAGGTTATGGTTCACCGTTCTGTGAAGAAACGTGTATCCCAGTATCTCTGATGTGTGCGAGTATACCCGTCGCTGTATATAGTTGTTTCCGGCAGAACCGACCGTCGAATGGGTTTTACGATTGTAACAAGGTACAGTTTATAGGAATACCTCTTTTGTTTTGAGACAGAGCACCAAAACCCTAGCAATTTCCTGTTGTTATCATCCCCGGTTGAATTTTCTTCTCGAGAACAATGTTCCGTTAGTTTTGAAAACTGTTTCTTGACCACCCGTCTTTAAAAGTTTGCACATACCTCGCAGACGCTGTTGCTGTAATCAATAACTATATTTCTGTTAATTTTCAATTCTGCCACACAGAACTGAATAATGGTCAGATCCTCGACCCAGAAATATAGAAACATATATAGAAATATAGAATGCCACCACCTTCAAACCATGCTACCTTTCTCACAGAGGAAATTTATTTTTTCAGTAGCGTCAATAGACGTTGCCATGAACTACTTGCATGTTTATGGGTTGTTTTGAAATTCTTCTCCGGTACCACTCCTTTGACTTCAAAAAAATTACTGCATCATACTCCGTCTTCACATTATCACACATATCCCCAAAATTCATTCCAAAAATGTTCATTTGTAAAATTTTTAAAAAAAAGCAGAAAAAGGAATTACGACTTTCTGCACAGGTGCAAATACCAAGCTAAAGAAAAATGAATAACTACAGGAAGTAGATAGCAAAGGATTACTGTTCATGTTTTGCACTGAAAGCAAATAACAAATTTATTGCCAAACGACTAGAGCGACTTCCGGTATGTGGCTAAAATTTCAAACATTCAAGTTTGTATCTTTTATTCAAAAATTCTATGGAGATGAATGTGATTTTCGTCATTAGCATGAAAACTTACATCTGTGTAAGTAATTTTTAAAAATATTCTGACCGTGCGAAGAAAACTGTAAATCCCCTAGAACTCCAACTTTGAAAAATAAGTGAGGAAGCTTAAAAGAAGAAAAATGTATGCATACTATTTTAAAATAATGCATGCGCATTGTGTGTGTGCGCGCGCGCGAGTGTCCGCGCGTGTGCATTTGTATGTGTATGTTCCTATGTATGTATGCTTAAATATATATATATTTATATGTGTTCAAGTTTAACATTTTCAACCATGTAAAACGTGTAGACATAGCAGGTATATATCGTAGAGAGAGAGAAAGAAGAGAAAAGATAAGAGACGTAGGCGGAGAAAGTGGGACAGAGAGACAGAGAGACAGACACACACACACACACACACACACACACACACACAAAAAAGAAGAAAAATGTCAGGATGTTGTCGATTTTAACTTGTAGTTGACACTTTTGAGTTATGCTGTCATGTGACCACACTCCTCTCATATAAACACATCTGAATCTGCACGTTTCACTTACCAACTTTGAGTTTAATCAACTTCTAGCATAAAACTACAAGCAGGTTTCTTTAAATGATCTTAACGTATTGAAAGTAGCGCCATCACTTTAAACATCATATTAATATGCAATATATTTCGTAATATAATCCAGGCATGAGCTATATATACGTGTTGAGATTCATTAAAAGCAATCTTAAAATTGGTGCGTGTTATTATAAATGTGAGGATGTCTTTCTCCTATGCTGAGATCATATGAACAGACATGGAAGTGAGATGTAAGACGTTCACCTTACAATCATGGGGTACAGAGTTTGATCTCATTGAGCAACATGTTCGTCATGTTTGTTTGTATTATTTTTTTTTTTTGAGAAAGAGTTTGATTCTGTAGCTTCCACACACCCTTCTATATCCCAGATCATCAACGTAGTTAACGTTCCTCATGAACAGTTGCAAGTCGACTGCTGCAAAAAAGACATGTTCAGCGATGAACTCCAGAGGGTTCCAGGGAATAAATTACTGTGTGTATGGGTTAGTCAGGGTCCTGTGATCTTGGACACAATTTATCATTCCGTATATGTGAATCTTAATCTTCGACTTAGTTCCTACTGCGTAGTTGACCTGTACATCGGGCAACAAGACATTTCCAATCATCCACTCTCCTGCATCTTCCTAGATGATACTAAGCTGATTTAGGTCTTCTTCGTAGACGACGCGACATATCTCCTTGGGCCTCTCCCCTCCTTCATCCCTCTGGTGTTACACATTGCATAAACTGTCTTGGGTATTTTCCTCCTTGGAAGTATAACAATTTTATCCTCCACAATTCCCTGCAGTCTGTGCAGATTGATTTTTTTCGGGACATCAGAGTTTCTAATTGTCCTTGTTAGTGATCTAGAATGTTCTTTGTCGACACATTTAGTGGAATTCATTCAAGTTCTGAGTGATCGGTGCAGTCATTTTCCAAGCTACACCCGCGTCAGTTGTAGTTCGCAGAACAATGCTCTGGTGCACCAAGAACTTCATATGGTAGCTAATGAAAGTACTGGTTCAGATTTTGTTTATATTCCTGAACACTTCCTCTGCACGCTCAGTTCTGTAGCTGATATCTGACTCAGCATCTTTCGTTCTAGCAATAATGCTATATGCGTATGCGTGCATGTAAATACTCATTAATGTGTATTAATGAATATTTATATGTGAAACATCACTTGCGTATTAATACGAGTGCCTATGATGATGCCTTTCGTTTATAAATCTACTCCCTTTTATCCAGCATTTGTTCGTCCCATGATTGTCCGTCCAGCATTCCGTTTGTGATATTTCTTTTCTCTACGGCTAAAGGATATGATTGTGTGTAAGATTAGGCTGTCATCTCTATCAGCGGTCTTTTCTCAACGGCTTCTCTATGGACATTTATATATCGATGAGTACGTGGAATGAAGACAAAACACAGTTGAGTAAATATATCCATATGTAGACATCTAAGTGTTTACATATTGCAGTTTGCAGATACTTGATTGAGAGTTTTGTCTACATTTTATGTGTAAACAATATTCATACCGTTTGAAACTTAAGTTAAATGTTATTTATATTTTTTGTGTGTTTACTTCATCTACTCTATAATATAAACATACATATATATATATATATATATATATATATATATGTATACACATATATATATATACATATATACTTATATATATTTACACACACACACACACATATATATTTATATATTGTTGTACTTGGCGGTGGTCATTTTTTTTTGCCAAATATATGGATATGTATAAACATATACACACACACACATACATGTATATTTATATATATGTATGTATGTATGCA
>NC_142929.1:103552450-103559950 GCF_046866305.1 Octopus bimaculoides
GAGCTCTACGCTTACGTACCAGATTTGTTGGGCAACCTCTTAGTAAACGTTTACTGCAACTGGCAACAGAATGGGAGAATTCCCAGGTTTGTGAGCCGAGGAGTGGTGGCGTTGCTGAAAAAAGACCCGAACAAGAGGAATTGTATTGACAGCTATAGGCCCATAACTCTGCTGAAATTTTGGCCAAGGTGTTAGCTACGAGGTTGGCGCTTGTCGTCGACGATCTGGTAGGGGAGGCACAGATATGCGCCATGCTGATAAGATCCGTCCACGACAACCCCACCTCATGCGATACATCATTGAAAAGTGGCTAAAGAACCTGGCACGGGAGGGGCCCTGATCAATTTAGATCAGGGTAAAGCTTTCGATAGGGTCGACCATCTATACCTGCTGACGGTCCTCAAGGCATCTAGTTTCGGGCCTATATTCAGGGGCTGGATCACCGCAATGCACAGCGACATGGCTGGACACAGCTTGTGGCTGGACACCTGGAGAAGCAAATCCGTCTATGCGCGCTAGACAGCCGGACAGGTTAAATTGTTCGGGTCCTGGTTCAGTCCAGACCTCGAGATGGATAAAAACTGGGATAGGTAATGACCAAGGTGACTACTCTCACGCAGAAATGGGTCCAGAAAAAGCTATCCCTGAAAGGTCGGGCAGAGGTAGCTAACGCGTATATCGCATCCGTCATCTATTATTGCTTGACCGTACTGGCCACTGTCTCATAACACTGGAGCGTATACTCTCCCATTTCTTATGGAAGGGACACATCCGATGGTCAGACGGTCTATCTGCTGTCAGTAATCGCTACGAGGTGGCCTGGGTATGCCATGGTTGATGATGCGCAGCAGACATGCACTGAGGCTACGACATCTCCAGTGCTTCCTTGACAGTGTACAGGTGTGATCGTCGTTCGCCAGACATGTTATTCTGCAGCTGGTTTCTGTAACAGAACTGCAGTCCTGGGTAAAGCAGAAACCGAGGAGGAACATTTGGAAAGTGGAATGTTTTCAAGCGCTTCCAGCCATCAGCCAATCGGACAGTGCGATAGGTAGAATGTCCCCTTTAGCTTTTTATACGGGATTAGTGGAGAAAAAGTGCGACGACGTTCCTGGGGTGACTTTGGGTGTCGAAGTAGATCAGCTAGACGCTCTTTTCCGGAGAACCTTCGGGCCGAGACCGATGGATAATTTCCAAAAATCTCTGGCCTAGCAGTGCTACCAGGGAGCTTTGCATCTTCAAAGTAAACTCTACAGGCACGGAAATGCCGTCAGCCAAGCATGTTCGAGATGCGCGCTCTCGTCCAGTTCGTGTGGCTTTATGTTGGACACCTGCTGTCGCGTGTGAGACGGATCCGGCTGTCAACTGAATCCATTGTGAAGATCGCCCCGCCGCCTTCCTTTAACAGGGAAGGAAAGGCTGTTTTTTTATACCTGGTGGCCATAGCGAAAGAAGTTGTTGAGTGGACGAGATTGAAGGGGCTGAAGACAAACCCTTTTCTCTTTGGTCAATCCCTGTTCAATTTCTTTAAGCTTCACTTGAAAATGAAAATAAGGGTAGAGGGGGAAGCGTTATCTTCTAGCCAATTTGTAGTTGATAAAAAAAGGAAAGGAAAAACGGCACCTGTCCCAAAAGTCAGGGTACGCATAGTTTATATGGAGCTTTCCATGAGCAATCCTCGAACGTCTCCTCCCTATTGAGGATCAAACATTGTGAATTTTAAGAAATTTTGTTGAACTTATTTACACGCAAAACCCTCACAACACACACCTACACACATACACACATATTCTTTGTTTTGTCCTGTTCTGTCCATAATGTTTTTCCTAATGTAAACCCTTGTGGTTAATAAAGAAACCATTATTATTATTATTATTATTATTATTATTATTATTATTATTATTATTATTATTATTATTATTATTATTATTTACCAGTTTTCATACATATATACCAATGTGGTTGAGAAGATGGTATGATGCCTTAATTTTACCTCGGCTTGTCCTTGTCTATTTTACTTAATTACTTGTATAAACCATCTCTAACCAAGAAATATCTAGCTGTTAAAGTAAAAACACTTACACCGTAATAGCCATCACCTAGGTAAACTGTTGCGTACAGATGGATGTCAGATTTTTAAGTCAGTTTTTCAATTTTATTGATATAGTATAGCCTTAAATTAGCCCCTATAGGCTAGAACTTTGATATAAAATCTTTTAAAGTCATGCCAGTAGATCGAAGTCCTCCTGAGTGTGACTTTAAATTGTGTCCGGTTGTGGAACCTTGTTCGGGATTTCCAGGATTTTAACGAGGGAAGAACCACCTCTTAGCCACTATTGTTCCCATATTTATTCCTACTCAGATTAGAAATATCTATTAAGGTCCCAGCTATGGGTTAATTTACAAATTAGCAATTCACGGATCGTCTCCGGAAGAAGGTCACTCACAGAATGGTAGATGGGAACCTTCAGCTTTTTAGCAGCTCCAGACCATTACAGGCTTGAAGGACGAGTGAGTGCGACAGGATCTTTAGAAACCACGAATCCTTGCTGCCATGTATGGTAATTTACTGTGCATTTCATAAGTCTAAGGGAGTAATCCCCTATAAAAAATCTGGAAGGGACCCTAAAGCAGATATGTACTACTATAATTAACCAATATCCAGCGTCCCCTACGGTTCAATGGATGTTGCGCACGTACTAGCTTTTCTTACCCGCGTAGAGGAACCAGATAAGAAGTGGTAAGTGTACTTGAGGCTAAGCACTTGCAGCTGGAAACAACCAAGGCGCAGCAGATCTGGTTGTATTACTGTCTACTTAATATCGTCAGCCATCGACGAAGGCCAACCTTATATCTTCAGCAACGGGTCAACTTATTGCAGGTTATACATCAAAGGGTAAAAAATATTTGTGGCTAGATGCCGTCAGCAAAGTGTTGCTGGATAAATATTGTTAACTAAGATTCAAAATATTTCTTTCTTTATTGCCCACCAAGGGGCTAAACATAGAGGGGGAAAACAAGGACAAAGGAGTTAAGTTGATTACATCGACACCAGAGAGTAACTGGTACTTATTTAATCGACACCGAAAGGATGAAAGGCAAAGTCGATCTCGGCGGAGGCTACATACCTTCAGTAAAGGACCAAAATATTGTTGGTTTTAAAACTTCATTTATTTCCCATGAAAAATCAAATAATTTGTTTTATATATATATATATATATATAAAATACTGACACTTGCTTCTTCTTGCAAAAGCGATTTTCGAAAGAAATTTTAATGATGTCTAAATTCCGACGGAAGAGGAAATGTAAAGTTGTGGCAATCTTCTGTAATAAGATAGAAAAAAAGAAGCTAATTCAGTCAGAAAATCCGATTATTCGTTCACTGGAAATTTACAACGCTAAATATTGGCTAACTAAACATGATAGTATGTAATTGTTTATTTGGGGGGTTTTTTCCACTATTGTTATTCAAAATCTGAAAACTAATAGTCATAATATACATCTGTCTTCGAGATCAAACTTGTGTAGCTGCTGAAGTGCAGAGTCAAGTGGAAAACCGAACATATAGCTTACCATTAGATCAATGAAATTAATTAATATCAAAGTGTGAAGCTAATACTAAAATGAGTGGCATTAGTTTTGATATTTTTAATGAAAGTATGGAAGCCTTGATAATATTAAACTATATTACAGATGTATTATTTTTATAATGGATTTCATTTATAGTTTTAAATGACTTTCTATCTTGAAAATAGAAATCGAATTTTTAGAGAAGAGAAGTTTTGGTTCACTCTATGACATAGTAGGCCACCCAGTGAATGAATGCAATGATATGTTGAGAAGTTTATGTTGTTAATTTGCTGTTGTTTAGTGTTGAGATTTCTCTTTGTCTATTCTACGATGAATAACGAAACAAATGGGCAGGTTGAGGTCAATATTTGCACAGAAATTATGAAAAGATAAAAAATAAAGCCTTATTGAATTGTTTCATGCGGGTAAATATCATAGGAACGTATGGGAATTGTATATTGATGTTCCAGGTGTTTGCATAGCAGAGGAAAATGAGAAATTGTTGAATAAAGATTCGATTTATAAACGTGTCAACACAATACGGAAGATACTTTGATTGGGTAAGGCGTTATTAGCATAGCTCGTATTTTTATGACTATTGTCATTAGGCTTGTTGTTATTTTAGACCAAATCCTATCACCAACAAACTAATTACAATATGGCTTGTTGATGGAAAGTTATTGACTGACAAAACTTCAGTTCGGAATGGAAACAGAAAAACCATTATCACAAATTAGAATCGAGACTTATTTATTTATTTATTTATTTTCGGTTAATTATTACATTTCATTCTGGTTGCTGAAGTTAGCCGTAGCGTTGAATATGGCATCCCTTTCACAACAAATATGAGGCAGGCTTTAAAATAAACAATCTCAGGGAATGTTTTTTCTCGTTCCACAAATAGAGAAGCTATCAAGACGATATGGTAAAGCAATTTCGACCTATTTTCTCTGAATCTTTCACTAAATCCATCTGTTACACTCCTCAGCCTGATTTATGATATCTTATGAGTTGTTTATGGTTTTTCTCTCTTTAAATATATATACATTTTTTTTAAGTTACATATTTTTTTCATCCTTGATGAAAGATGTTTTGGTAACTTCCAGAAAATATCCAGGACACATTTCGTGTATTTTACACGCCCGATGCTTTAACTAGATTTAGCACCAGATTGAAAAATTAATTTGTTTAGTTTCATAAAGAAACTTTAAACTTTGATTTCTTACTTAGGTAGAAAGCCACAGATTGATAAAAGCAGAACAGTTAGACTATGGGACGTTTTTGTTTTTTACAACAATTAGAGAAGATATTGAAATTTCAAATATATCTCGTTAAGTAGTATGTTGGAAGGCAATATCTAAATGGTTGTAGCTGGTAGAAGGATAGAAGGAATTCTGATACAAATGGAATACAACACAAAATAATTAGATCTCTATCTAAGGCATTGACTTCCTTTCATTCTGTTCACCAAGCTAATTTATACGTAATATACTACCTCAAAAACATCATATTTATACATATGTAAATGCATGCAGAATTTTTTATCTTAATATTTATTAGAATAGATTGTGTTGCTCTCGAGAAAAATTTAAGTGGAAGACAGTGTAATACTCTTGCAGCATGGAACACCCTCCATAAGACATGATGGGTTCTTTTTATATCAGAATATAATGCTTGCTTATTGGAATTCTTGATGCACAGCAGAGATAGCTCTGCTATTACCACCTGTAAGGGCTCCAGTTGGAAAACGTATTAAACAAAGAGATATCGTCTCGCAAAAGCTCTATACTGCATATTGAGTGCACAGGTACCGTGGACACTAATAGTGAGCAACTAACACACCTTTGATTCGCAGGTGACATTGTACTTATTGCCGAAACCTCAAACCAGCTGCAGACCATGCCGACTAATACTCAAAGCTTAGTATTAGTCCTTAAAATGAAACGCATGGAAACAAAATATATGCGGTCGGAAGGTGTAGGACAAGGCTGAATAGAAGTGGGCAGCAACTAAATTGAGGAAGTAAAGAAGTACGTCTACTTAGGGCATACGAGATATGGATACTGAAATCTCATGAGAATAAGGGCACGATACAAGGTGTTTACTTCAATGAAATATGCTCTCAAAGCAAAGATAGACAATAGCATAGGTGCCAGATTCATCAATAGCACCGTCCTGCCTGTGCTCTTATAACCAAGTGGGCTACTACGAAGGGGCTAGAACTTCAATTGGTTACAATGCAAAGGGCCACCAAAAGATCCATGCTATTCGAAATGAGACAATTCGAGAACGGAGCGGAGTGAACGATGTGATTACAGAATACATATGTTCGCTGGGCCGAACATGTCGCAAGGCTCACAGACAAGAGGTGGACCCAAGAAATGCGTGTGGTAACCAAGAAATCGGATAAGTCTAATTGGAACGCTTCCATGAGGATGGGGAGATGACTGAGTTCAGCGATTTGCGTCTCAAGATGGAAAAGTATGGTGCTATTAGGTTAGAGTAAGAAGCACATTGTGAGCAGCGGTGTACAACAGTATCTGATGGCCTGGTCGATAACGTGACATGTAACACACACACACACACACACACACACACACACACACACACATATATATATATATATATATATATATATATATATATATATATATATATATGATTTCAGTTGTGTATAATATATATATATATATACATATATTAGTGACAACTGAAACCTTTCTTTTTGGTATTATATTGCTTATAGCTGCCTTCGTTATTTTATAATTTACACAAGACTATTTTGCTGACTCAGTTATTGATTCATATGGTAAATACTATATACTGACAGTCGGGATTTGACTAAAACATTCAGCAACGGAGTAGTCACAACTGAAGAGTTTTTAATTTCAAGCAGAGGTAGAATACTAGTGTGATGATCTCGCTCACTGTGGAGCGGTTAACTCCCCTGTCAATATATAGACATGTGCTTCTTGCGGCTAAGAAGGTTTTTACCTTTCATTTCGAGCACCGTCAGTCGCAATTAGTGACAATTGAATTCTTCCTTTTGGTTTTACATTGCTTATAGCCGCTTTCTTTATTTCATATATATATATATATGTATATATATATATATATATATATATATATATATATATATATATATATATATATATATTAGTTTATGTATATATTAATATTATCTCAGTTTAAAAAAAACCTTTGATAATAAAAATATGTTAATAGTTACTAGAGGTAGCAAAATTACACTAGAGAACAAGATATCACAGCCGTTTTACAGGTAGAGATACCAAGTTAAAATGATACATTTTGAGAAGATATGGATAATAATAATAAATGGAGCAAAACGCATATAAATAAAAGTTCCTGTAATTCGTACACATGTTTCAAAATATATGAGAGCTTCTTCACAAAGAAGTAAGAACTGCTGGGATTCCTCATATATTCCTCTTCAGGGAATTCATAAATAAACATATAAGAACAATACAAATACGAAATGATGAGGTAACTTACGAGCAAAGATGTGTTGCTCTTATATGTTTATTTATGAATTCCTTGAAGAGGAATATATGAGGAACCCCAGCAACTTTTACTTTTTTGTGATGCAGCTCTCATAAATTTTGAAACATGTGTAGGAATTAAAGGAACTTTTATCTATCTATCTATCTATATATATATATATATATATATGAGAAGCAAACGCGCACAACGTACATAGTTTTAATATATTTTAAATGAAGGGATATTGCGGTTGTCGACCGGTTTCGCTTTCGCTAAGATTGACATTGAAATTATATTGTAATTTGGTATTATCTTAAGAAGATTTTAGTCCAAGTTTTTGTATGAAAGTTTGTCGATGAATCAACAAGTAGAAAAATCTAAGGGGAGGTAATTGGTGATAGTTATTACTTGGGACAGATGAAGTAAT
>NC_142929.1:103564950-103597450 GCF_046866305.1 Octopus bimaculoides
ATAAGGTACTGCTGAACTCCTGCATACAGACATCCTAGAAAGTACCCAGAAGTCACTCGACTGACTGTCATAAATCACTCACAGACCTTCTCCAGCCACTGTTTTCATTAGTTGGGCTGATGACCTCATCTTGGTTGTTGCTTTCAATATGTTTCTGCTGTGTATGCTCCAGCCTTAAGACATCAATAGAGGTATAAGTCTGAAAAATTCATTCTGTCACTGCCTACCAGCATAGCGTGATAGATAAAGGCGTTGGTTAATGCAGTGCAGCCACCTAGAAGTTTTGAGACCTAAAGAAGGTTGGATCATACACAGCTAAAACGTAGTGAAAGCAACAATCATGATGAGGATACCAGTCCGAGTAATGTAAACAGCGTACATAATATAAATTCCACACCTCGGTAAGTAAAGAATTGTAATTGAAAGACTTATTTAAAATAGAATAGACTTCAATCATTTTAAGAAAAATATGTATAATTAAATTTTAAAAAATATATAAGCATTGTTTAGATAAAAGAATCACTTTAACGAAGTTATACGTAATTCAAAATAAATGGCGTTGGCTGCTCGGAGCTACTTGGTCTCGTGCCAAGTTGTCCCTGATTCAACTGTCTTTATTTATCACCCATTTTGTGTCCTAATTCTCAAGCCTCTCACCAACGGTTACCTATATTTCTTAGCATGTAGGAAAAAAGTTTTCATGAACTTGCCGTCAAACGATGGGGATCGATCGTCACCGAAGCCACGTACTCCCTACAAAATCTGGTCGCGCCGAGACATTCGAAATCATGACCATTAAGGGTGAAAAGGCTGAAGAGTGGCAACAGAGATGATAGAACGGCCGATAAGACAATTTGCAGTATTGTGTTGCTCCTATTTTATTTCTGATCTAATTAAACATTGCTCGTCTCTTTGGTTGATAAAATATGTACCACTCAAGGACTTGGGTGGAACCAGTCGGTTATACACTTCTCCAAGACGTGTGTCCTTGTGACTATATTCTAAATTATTGCTATTGTTGTTGCTGTTTTTGTTGTAGTCGTTGTTGTTACGATGATGATTATGGCGATGGCAGTCGTAATGGTGATGATGTTTAAGTAAAATAATTTTGTTTGATTCAAAAGAGAATTTATCTGAATATGCAAAATTATTAACTAATGCAGCCTGATTATATCTAAAACAGACTATCAATGGTAATTAGATTTGAAAAGGAATAATCTTTTACATAACAAAATGATATATAACATTTGTGTAGATAATAATGATGAAAGAGAGGAAAAGTTGATTGAAGACATAATGCATTATTACTATTATAACTACCACCACCACCAACAACAACAACAACAACAACAAATACTGTAAAGCTTGTAAAGAAACAAGCAAACATAGCTGATTTGTTAATTAAGTTTGAATCTATATGAAAGTGTGTTCTCGTTGTTTGAGCGGCATATTTCAGTTGTGCAGGTCAGATTGATCCAGTTGCTGAATACATTTCCGTACAAAGTATACTGACAATTTTAGTTTTCAGAGCTATTTGCCTTTTTTTCTTGAGAACTAACTGAGTGATATAAGTTGTTATGTCAACTCTCAACAGTTACACGAAGGGTAGATAAAGGAAGGTGATATCAATCGACGCTGATAACTCTGTTTGTTATTGACGTTATTTCTCTTTTGTAAAATGGTTTATGTCTTGAATATCATAATTTTTCGTCCATTAGGTATTTGATGAGAGAGAGAGAGGGGGAGAGAGTGAGCGAGAGAGTGAGCGAGAGAGTGAGCGAGAGAGTGAGCGAGAGAGAGAGAGAGCAGTCGATTTTACCAATCCCATTTCGCTTAGTTTTATCGACCCCGGAAAGATCAAAGGTACAGTGGATTTCGGCGGGAACGACCTCAGAACTTGAATATCATGAACAAATACCGCAAGGCATTTTGCTCAACGCTGTAACAATTCTGCCAGTCCAACAACTCTGCAATTCTATTAATAATATAAATAAATATTAGTAGCTATGCATATATGTATTCAGCGTGTTATGAGATTTAGGCACAAGATGGCCTTTTTGACAGATAAACTAATACGAAATCGGTCTGTTCGTCCTCATCCCAAGTTGCTAAAAGGGCCATCATGGAGACAAATTTCTCAAAGACATATAGAACCCCAATTCAACCATGATTCATCAAACCTCTAATCAAAGATGTTCTAGTCATGTCCATCCCGTAGTTTAGTACAATAATATCTAATGTGTCCTTAGAAAAAGGCGACGAATTAGTAGAGTACTTAGAGCATAGGACAAAATGTCTTGTGAAATTTGTTCTAGTTCTGCGCCTTCTGAGTTCAAATTCTATCGAGGCTCGAACTTCATGCTCTCGGGGTCGATCAAATATAAATCTCTCCCTAGAGTAGGGAATTGGCAGAAATGCTAAAGCTTTTGATGAGACGCCTTGCAGTATTATTTCCCGCTCTTTTCGTTCTTAGTTTTGAGTGGCAGTCTTGTGGTATTATGGAGGGTGACAACCCTCCGTAATACCACATCACCATCTCATCTTTCGGTCTTTTTGATAGAGTCCACTTTGTTGCAGATATTTAGTACATGTCTCTAGTTTGAAGGTACATCCATCTCTTCATCCTGCTCAGACGCCCTGAACAAATAAAGAAACATTGGCCCTGTCCTTTCCAGGATTAAGCGATATATGAGGCAGATTTGGTCGCTATTTCTAAAGGTCGAGTGATCACATAGAGCATCCATTATTGGAATTGTAGTAATGTTTATCTACGTACTAGAAATTCGATAAGCTTCATAAAGGATATATTTGCGAAATTATTTCAATTGATCCATTTTTTTTAATCCGCTTGTAGTAGCTTCGGCCTTCATCGTGACTAGTGACCACTCTTTCTTCAAATGTCTTATCCACATTTTTTTGAAATGTGAAAGAAAGAAGACTCAGGATTCAATAACCCGTCATTATTTCAAATTATAGCAATAGGAGCACAGAAATATGCTTATATGGGGTGTGATTACATTGGCTATATACAGTTTAATAGATGATGCTTTACATCCTACTTTTGACGTAGCTGAAAAGAAGAATAATTGTATTCACCAGTCAATAGCAGCGATTTTTTTCTCATTGAAGAATATTTTATTAGGGTGACGAAATGTATTATGCACGTATTTTTCAAAGTTTTTAGCAGCATGAGTAGAATAAACAGTTATTTCGTATGGCTTTTGAAACAGCGTTGGAACCCAGAGTAGTGGGGTTTTACCATTTGCTATATAGCACGTAAGTCTGGTCATTAAAAACAAAATCTTTTCTTTGACCAGACGTAAAGGAAATAGTCTATTAAATTGACCCTCTCACATGACTGGTACTTATTTTATGTCATAACAGCTACAACAATATTAACGATAACAATATATGGAAATAAATACGGTTCTGAGCATTTACTTCAATCTCGTTTTTACTAATATTTTCATGTAACATAGCGTTAACTCTGGTTGATTTGCGACCTTATATACTGGCCGGAGGATCGATTGGTCGTGTCACTTCATAAGTACTATGGTGAGCTATATTTCCCTGTTGTAGTTAAATGTTAGTACGGCATAATTGAGAGATGTTTTGTTAATCTGAATTGCTGGATTATTATACACTTTGAGCTTAAAATAGATAATGATATACCATGCCATTTCACATACTCCACAAGGGATTGATGCTGAAATTGACTGAATCACACTAGAAGTTAATCGTTCCCACAGTAATTTCAGCTTAAAGCAAACGGTGTATCCTGTATTGCATGTCATTTAGAATCTAAGATAATGTATAGGTATTCCCTGTAGCAGGTTTCTTTGTACATCGTATTACATTAGCTCTAATAGCACTACTTTCTTGAATTCTGAATATAGATTTACTGTATAATTACTAGCGTTTACGCTATTTGGTTATTATATCTTTGCAGGTAGTCTAGTTAATTACATTCTGGTTTCTTCATATCTATCATTTATGTGTATATATGTGTGTGTGTGTGTGTGTGTGTATGAATATGTGTGTATATGTATATATATTTCATAGAATTCATGCATTTATTGCCTATGTGATGTTGTACCATACTGTTGAATTATTTGATATTTTAACACTTATTAAGGTGGCAGTGAATAGCATGATTAATAAATCTCCAGTCAAAATATACAGCAGTTTTCAATTAAAACCTTTTACATTGTGAATTCCGATCCTGTTGGAGTCGCATTAGCTTTCACCCAACCTTAGAATTAATGAAATAATCACCACCTAGGATACTGGTAAAGCGCCAATCACCCTTAACTCTTCACTAAAAAGTCTAGGCTTGTGCTAAATTTAGAAACCAATACTTCACAAGTAGTTTTGTCTACCCATGATATGACGAGCATAAAGTTGAAATTGTATGTTTTTAACCATGAATTTATAATGGCATGCAATGTCTTACAAGTTCTAAAGATCTCGCCGATAATATATCTTTGTTAAGTATTGATTTCTTTTGGCTTGTCATGTGATGTCTTTGTTTCTCACAGTAAATTTGTTAGTAGTTGTTGTTGTAATTCTACCAAACGCACTCTGTGACCTTTTAAAGTCTGCTTAAACACTCCATCAATCTATGTAAATAATTCTATATTGAAAACAGACTTATTCGGAGTTACATCTTAAGATCTTTTTCTTCAGATATAAGTTGGCAGATTCTTAGCAGATATCCGTCTGTTTATGTATCTATACATCTATCTATCACCCTATCTACCTACATACCTATCCACCTGTCTATCGATCTAACGATCTATGGATAAAGGCTGGCAAAAATCTGAAATATAAATTACGTATGGCTTAATATATTTAGTCTTACTGCATTCAAATTCTGGGTAGAAACAAATTTAGCGAAGAACTGCATCGAAATATTGAAGTCTCGGGCACAATTGCGTCAATTAATATCACCATGTTTTTCCGTCTCTCAATAATTCAATTTATCGATTAACTAATCTCCTTATTTACCGTGTATGTGTGTTCGTGCGTGCGTACGTGTGTGTTTGTGTGTGTGTTCGCGTGTATGCGTGCCGGTGTGCTAGGAGAGGAAGGCATCAAAACACAAGTCGTTGAATGATGAAATTCATGCATTATAGGCACATGTACTCAAAATCACACACATACACACACACACACACACAAGCATACATACATACACATACACATACACATAAACATACAGACACACAGATGCACGCGAAGAAACAGACATCGGGTTTACTAATACAGAATCAAATCAGAGGTTACTTTGTGTCACCGTCAAGATTTAGAATAATATTCAAATCAGTGCCAACGTACTTAATGCACTGTACATCAAAAATCACATTAAAATTCTTATTTGGTAAATAAAATGACAACCCGTACCTTTATTGGTTTCAAATTTTGGCACAAGGCCAGCAATTTCGGGGAATTGGGTAGGTTGATTATATTGACCGCAGTGCTCAACTGGTACTTATTTTATCGACCCTGAAAGAATGAAAAGCAAAGTTGACTTTGGCGGAATTTGAATTCAGAACCAGTAAAGACATGAAACATCCCTAAGTATTTTTTCCGGCGCAGTAAAGATTCCTTCAGTCTGCCGCCTTAAAAAGAAAGGTAGGGGCGGGCAAGCCTTTACACAGAACCGAACTCTGTACCTCCGAAATTCCGGATGAGCGCTCTGTACCATTAAGCTAAGAGATTCCTAACCGATATGTTGATTATTAATATTATAGTTGTCATTTTGCTAAATACATGAGGCAACTTCGGACGTGTTTTAGTATGATTATTGTTGAATATCCTCTGCAAACTATAAAGTTCACAATACTAACAAAGTATTGACGAAAGAACCACTGAGTTGACAAGGAACATCGTAAAGGAATGGGAGTGATTCATAATTAGGGGGAAAATTGGCCGAATCATTAGAGCGTCAACTAAATGCGGTATTTCTTTTCCAGCCCTCTTCAGTGAGAGTTCAAATTCTATTGAAACAAACATTTTTTTCAGGCTGCAACAATTAATTCAAGACACGAATATTTCGATTAATATGTTCAAATTTGTATTTTATATTACTTTAAGAATGTTCGTTAATAGAACAAAGTAAAACATTTATTCGTGAAGACTAGTTCTTTTAAGTGTTGAAAGACTTATACCCACTGTTTACATTAGTTGAGTTGATGACCTCATCTTGGTTGTTGCTTTCAATACGTTTCGGCTGTGTATGTTCCAGCCTTAAGACAACAATGGAGGTGTAAGCCTGAAAAATTACCTCTGTTACTGCCTACCAGTATAGCGTGGTAGATTAAGGCGTTGTTAATGCAGTGCAGCCACCTAGAAGTTCTGAGTTTAATCCTAGGCAAGGCACTGAGGTAAATCACAAGAGACCTAAAGAAGGTTGGAGTATACACAGCTAAAACATAGTGAAAGCAACAATCATGATGAGGGCACCAGTCCGAGTAATGTAAATAGAGTACATAATATAAATTCCACACCCCAGTAAGTAAAGAATTGTAATTGAAGGACTTATTTAAAATAAAATAGACTTCAATCGTTTTAAGAAAAATATGTATAATTAAATAAAAATATATATAAGCATCCTTTAGATAAAAGAATCACTTTAACGAAGTTATACGTAATTCAAAATAAATTGTATTAAATAAAATGCTCTTTATGGGAACAATTGAAAAATAGCAGCAATCAAATATAAATATAGATCTACAGGTTCTGTCATATTTTTTTTTTATATAAACGACATCATCTGCTGACTGCTCGGCTGATTTCAGATTCTCTAATTTTTATTAAAACAACTCAATTCATTAATATTTATTTTTAACTTCCACGGATTGTCCAGAATTGGTCATCTGGAAATCTTTCTAAACCACGAACTATATCATATAATAGTTTTAGATATCTTCCTTGATAGAACCGGCTATCTAGAAGTTGTTTTCATTGCTATATACACTAGCCACTTGGAGATTTATTAGCTCCTTAAGGCCTTTATAGGCCAGTGTCTCACTATGCAGGCAATATTGAGCACTGTGGTCGATATTATCAACCTACCCACTTCCCCGAAATTGCTGGCCTTGTGCCAAATTACTCAAATTCCACTTCCTATACCATTTGCATAGGATTGAATCTGCTGGTTGAATCTGTTATAGCCTGTCTTTAATCCCAGTGAGGTGTCTATATCCAACTCCTTACCAAATATTTATAATATCGATTGCAGCTTAATATAATTTTCTAAAGTTTCTTGACATGCTTTTTATCATCAGTCGTTATAAGTATCTATTTTACAATGCTGATATGCCTTAAAAATGGAAATAATTCATTGCTCCATAGCCTATAAGAGGGGAGCTTCGTTTGATAGAATGCAATCAGCTCCAAAAGGTGCACATTTCTGGGAAAAAAAGCGAGATTTGAAGGATGACCAGGAGCGTTATCCAAAAGCAGAAGTCCCTTAGAACCGAAATTGTGCTTCTCCCGGTAACATTTGGCAGCAAGGTAGAACATTACCGTAACCCTGTCAGTTAATAAAACCTGTGTAACTCAAGATTTCTAAATGATAGCGAATTTTAATGGAGTTTATAAAATAGGTAGAAGATTTAGATAGTTTTATCTTATTTACATCAAAAAATTTGAAAATTATTATTAATATACAATTCTTTTGAGCAAAACTTGCATGATTTCCATGCTTCCAGAATAATTTGTTGCTAACAAAAATGCGAAATGATAATTTGTTACTTTAAGCCCTGTTCTTTTTGTTTTTTTTAGCCTGTATGTTTTAGATGTTAAATGCTTTTGGTGGTTACTTACCAGCTTCTCTAATACCCTTCAATTGTGCAGATTATGATGCAGTCAGAATATCAGCACTTACTAATTTCCTTGACACCTGAATTCAGTGGAGATTAGGTCGTTTGCTCTTTATCGCTTACTTGTTTCAATTATTTCAGTTGGCCATGCAGGGAAACCTCACTGAAGAATTTTTAGTCGAATGAATCGACTCCAGTACTTACTTTTTTTCTTTTTCTTTAAGCCTGGTATTTATTCTATCACTCTCTTTACCGAACCGCTAAGTTACAGGAACGTGAACACACCAACATTGGTTGTCAAGCGGTGGTGGGGGACAAAAACCAACACAAAAACACCACACACACACACAGACGCATATATATATATATATATATATATATATATATATATATATATATATATATATATATATATATATATATATATATATTAGGTTGATTGCGGCTTTGTTTTTCAATAAATTTTATTCAACAAAAACAGTAACAACATTTAACAAAATCATCTTTAAATGATTATTCTGACCGGCTGCCAAGCAAATGGGAAGCAGTAATTGAAGTAGATGGTGAATATGCTCCGGAATAATCATTTAAAGATGTTTTTGTTGAGTAAAATTTATTGAAAAAATTAACTCACGAGGCTTTGGTCGGCTCGAGAATATTGCAGAAGACACCTGCTTAAGGTACCATGCAGTGGGACTGAACCCCGAACCATGTGGTTGGGAAGCAAGCTTTTTACCACACAGCCACACTTGACTGAATTTTTCAGATCATCAACGAGAAACGACAAACGTTTGAGTGACTTCCTCAGCTTCTTGTTTCAACTGATTAAATGATTAAATACATTTAACACTTTTCACTGCATAATTCACTGAACGGTTACCAAATTTTGCTGCAATATACTGTCTTGATTTGCAATAATTTTACTGCATAGGCATGTTAGACGCTTAACGCTCACCTGAATTTAGCATGGCAACTTATATTTTGCCAGATTACTTCAACAGGTATTGTAAAAATTAACAATGCAAATGCTAATGATGCTGATAAACACTTTTCTTCTCTTTCTCAAATATTTATAGTCTTTAATTTGATTTCTAATGATATTGCTTCATGCTTATGTGACATGATTTGATAGCAAGAGTATTGAAATTTTTAAAAGCGGTACAGCGAACCACGATTGAAATCTCCATTATGCAAAAACAAACCAAGTGTGACCGACTGATTGCTAATAAAGCAAGATGATGGTATTTTATAAGGAGTTTCCCCATTAAATAACGGGAAATATTATTTTTTATTTTATTTTATTCGTGGATTTAGCTATTAAAATAATGCAATATTGTGCTTCGAGATAACGAGATTTTGCTGCCAGAGGAAATTCTAAATAAGGCAGTGATGTATATGCTTAGACATTTATGTATGTATATATCCAAGCAACCACATATACATATGTATGTATTTGGATATACATATGTGCATATATATATATATGCATATTTATGTGTATACATACATATATATATATATACACACACACACACTCACACGCATATATATCATATATACTATATATATATTTAGCAGCAACATCTAGCAAGGCCAAGCTACTTCAGACTGATGAAGGGCAATTACCCTGGAACAAGTCACTGGATGCTGGCTTTGTTAGGTGGAGATGCTTATCTCCCTTGTTTGAACGCTTGTGTCGCGTAGCCAACTAGAAACGGTATTTCTTGAGGTTAAATAACAGAAGCATTCTTCCCCTTCCTGGGACTGCCACATTAAGTTGTCAACAAGCCATTACTTTATCGTGCTGCTACTGCATAACTTTCTCTGAGAGATTTAGAAGAGCAATATTTATATTTATTATCTTTTTACAAAAAGTAGGATGACTGTGACTTAGGAATTTCGGCCCGCTGGCCATCATTGGTATGGGGTACGCTTGGATTCATCTTGACTTTATATGGCCTTTGAAGATTTCTTTTTCTGAGGTGGGGTGCTATGTGCAATGATCATTCCACATAGATCCTGCTGCCGCAGAAAATTAAAGGTGAGCAAGTAGACGCCCCGAATTCACTCACATCTCCCACCTTGTGAAAGTATAATATATATTATTCCTATAAGCACGTACGTACGCACCCACGCACGCATACACAAACACACACACGAACGCACACAAACACACACACATATGCACGGGGACACACATATGTGTGTGTATAAGCTTCTGTACTCAAGAAGGCACGAACATGCAGACTGGGGAGTAACGAGGAATCCTTAATTTATTGTATCATAAATTCACCCGAATTCATACCCGGATTTAATTACTTTGTCCAAAACTAACAACTTGCAAACAGTTATAGCGAAAGTTGAAGAGCTTCTACCAATTCGCTGGTCCAACAAAGGGCATTGATAAATATGGCAACGAAACAACAACTAAATTACACTTCATGATATAGAACTGGGATCACACAGGAAAACATTAAAAACAATTGTTACTGATTAGCCCTTCATGTCTTGTCATCGAACAGTCCTTTGGAATGAATGTGGTCAGCGGAATGATAAAATGTGGCACTTGCTCAAGATTTACTGTCACTCCACCTAGATGTTGACAATATTTTATACTTCGTCATAAAGTAGCTAGGCTTCAATTGTTGGTGCTGTTTAGCTAGATGTCCTTCTTGACTGAGTAAACGGATTTCTATCGCGACTATATCGTTTTGTTTTTAAAACAAAAGAGTGTGATTTAATGGTTATATGGCCGTTAATTTTAACTGGCTAAACGAGCATGTATCAGCTATGTCGTATTGAAACATGGAGTCCTTGTGCTCTCTCTATCTAATTTATTCAATCTATTAGCATAGACTGCAATTTCTGATAATGGTAACAGTGGAAGTAGGATAAATCGACACAGCCAGAGCCCGACAATTACAGTTCTTCTGGTGTGATAGTTTTTGGTAAGTATTCGGGGTGGGGGGCAATAAACATATAATGGTGCAGCAATTTCTTAAGTTGTGATGGTGTGATTTTGATTCAGTAACGAACCTTGCCCCGAGCATATCCGGGCGGTCTTTCAGTTTTTGTTTTTGGATTCGTTGTACATAAACTCTATGGGTGTTGCGTGTGAAAAATTAGTGATGGTACGAAGTATAGACCTTCGTGTTATTAGTAGTTTATTGATGTTTGCTGTGGAAAGTTTAGAGGCTCAGTTAGAGCTGGTATATTCCATGACAGGTTCCATGTATCTTTTGTAAACCACTGTGTTTGTGTTATTTTTTTAAGCAAGTATGGTGTCCTCGAGGGATCTGCGTAAGTGGATCGTTTCCTGTTAATTCTTATGTGTTTCATGTTTGCTGCGAATTTTGAAGGGGTTTTCTTCGCACCAACTCATTATGTTTTTGTTTTGTTTTGTTTTTTTCTTTTCAGTATATTGGCAATTTGACGTTGTTAAATAAGATGGTTGGCTGTATTTAATGTTCTGTAGTGATATTACTGGGAAAGAAGACGGTGAATTTGGTAGGTATTATCATAACCGTTTTGAATTGTAGCCATAATTCAATGAGATTAATATTCTTCAGTTATCTGCTGGAGTTCTGAAGAATAAAAAGAGAATACTTGTGAATGTGATTTTATCTGTGGAAGAGGTCTATGTAAGTTCTGAAGGTTTGGGAATGCCATATCGGTAAAGGTTGAGAAGATTTGATGGGATGATATATCTTTGTGGGTATTCATTTGTAAAATGCAAATTCTGGTTATTTTTGCTTTTACAATACATAATCTTAGGCAATATTCCTTCGTGGATATAGTTATAATAATTGTAAAACAGCTAATTAACAATAAAACAAAATATAAATGACGAATCTAAAATATTACTCGGACATACGTACGTATGTATACCCTCACAATTTTGTTTGTTAATGTGATGTTTTCTATAGTCTATAAATGAGGGAACATTTCCTTTTTCAAATGATGAGAAATGAAAATATAAAAAAGGGTTTCAAAAAGAATGTATGAGGGTTTGAATATGAAACTTCATCCATTTGAAAGAGAAACAAACAAAGAAATAATCCTTTCTAATATAGGCACAAGGCCTGAAATTTGGGGGAGGGGATAGTCGACCCTAATGTTTCACTGGTACTTAATTTATCGACTCTGAAAGGATGAAAGGCAAAGTCGAACTCAGAACGTAAAGACGGACGAAATACCGCTAAGCATTTCGCCCGGTTGAGTTAATGATTCTGCCAGCTAGCTCACCGCCTTACAAACAAAGAAATGGTGATCAATCCAATCAAAACTTAACTGAATGTGGAAGGAAGGTGAACAAACACATATAAATTTGTGTTTATGTGTATTTTGGTTGGAGATTATTGTACGTTTACGCAAATATGTATGAATATGTTTGTATTTCTCTGTTTAGTTGAATATTGTTGAATATTGCATTGCATGTTGGCAGTGATTATTGAACGGTAAAAATCTCTTAATAATGAAGTATTCAGCAGAAATTTCTGTGGAGTGCGGGGATATCTATAGCTAATGAATGAGCAAGGATATAAATTATTTTTAAAAAATGCAAGAATGAATGTGAATAACAATTTCTCCACCACTCGAAAACAATCAGTGCTTTTAAAATAAAATGTTGATCAGCTTCCGCGAAATGATTGATTTTAAACAAATGCATTTTCAATAGTTTCGAGAACATTCAACGTTGTTATGCAAGAACGAAATTCATGCAGTTTCATTCAGGCACTTTAAATTAACACGTGATTAAGATAATCAAATAGAAACTGAACCACTATTGAAAAATTGATAGTGACTCCAGTTTGCAGTTTTAATACAGCTGACTAAACACACTACAAGCAGTGGCTGGCGCCATTTTCTCAGTTTACACAAAATATTCTCGTTGCTCAAATCTTCAGACTAAACATTGAATCAATTTTGCCAAAGTTGTTTTTTTTTTTTTTTAGTAAAAATGAGAAGAGGTAAAATTCGAGAGAGAGACAGAGAGACACAGACAGACAGAGACAGGCAAGCAGAGATTGAGAGAGTGACAGAAAGAGAAAGGTAGACAGAGAAGTGAGTGTGTGTGTGTGTGTGTGTGTGTGTGTGTGTGTGTGTGTGTGTGTGTGTGTGTGTGCGTGTGTGTGTGTGCGTGTGTGTGTGTGTGTGTGTGTGTGAGTGGGACAAACTTATTTTAATTCTTTAAATTACTATTTTGATGTTCCTAGTTCTCACAATTGGAATATTCTGGAAATTCAACACAATTAGGATTTTTTTAAATGACTAACCAAGGAAATTGAAAAAGAAATGATAGTTGAATAGTTGAATGAAAAATGAACATAGAGGGACAGCAAAGAGAAACTGAGAACGAGAAGAGAGAGATGATTTATAACTAGTCGAATGCACTATAAAACTGGAGAATTTAAGAAATTCAAGACTAACTGCTATTAGTAAAAGCGAGAATATCTCTTTTCATTAGAGAATATGTCAGCCGCTAGTCTGGAGTTAATTTTGACAGATTAAGTAATAAACTGCACGCTGAAGATTCACGGTCTAACGAATACTTTCCTTTTGCCAATGTTATTATTGTCATTTATTTTATTGGACTGGGAGAGTTGAGAAAGTCGACGTCGATAGAATTTAGATTTAGAAATATGAACACAATTACATATAAAATAGCTAGATAGATCGGCTTTCCAATGCATGTGCTAAATAATTTACTCTTAGAATAAATATTCTTTTCTACTCTAGGCACAAGGCCCGAAATTTTGGGGGAAGGGACTAACTAGTCGATTAGATCAATCCCAGTAGGCAACTGGTACTTAATTTATCGACCCTGAAAGGATGAAAGGCAAAGTCGACTTCGGCAGAATTTGAACTCTTGGAGTAAATATTTTTTTCTTTATTGCCCACAGGGGGCTAAATATGGAGGGGACAAACAAGGGATTAAGTCGATTACATCGACGCCAGTACGCAACTGGGACTTAATTTATCAACCCCGAAAGGAGGAAAGGCAAAGTCGACCGCGGCGGAATTTGAACTCTAGGAGTAAATATTGTACGCCTAATGTATACACAGTGTAACATGATCTGACTGTTGCCATTTAAACCACATCAGTTCTGATCGAAGAGTCGTTCCAGCCATGACCTTTCCAGCTTTCTCTTCAAACACAGCTTAACTCAGACGAATATTATGAAACGCGTCTCGCTTTTCTTTTCTTTCTTTTTGGGGGGGGGGCTTTTTTAAGAAAGTCAAAAATGTTTTAAAAGATATTTAGCTGCTATTTCTAGCAAGATGAGTGACCACGGAGGCTTTATATTAAGTTTGTTCTGGGATACATTTTTATGGTGTGGGTAATTTCTTAGAATTGCATTTGGTTGTGTATGTTTCTTATTTCTTCTAAAGTTCCTGTATAATTTAGTTACATTTTGGATAGCATAGATACTTGTTTTAAAGGTGTCCGATTCAACGAAAGCCTAAGGCGAAACGATAAATCATATAGAAAGTCAATTATGAAGAGACTATTGTGACTTATAAAATAATCTTCCAATGTTGCATAACTTGCAAAGCTGTTAACTGTTTTGAAGGAACACAGTTATATGCAAATAAATCTATTTTTGAGATGCTACAGAACTCGAAACTATTCCGTGTGACAAATATATTGCAAAAATATCAGATCGAAGAGGGTTATATAGCACGCAAAGTGTTTTTGTTTGCCTCGGTTGAGTGACAAATATAGTACATGCAGTCTGGTTTTGCAGTACGGATATTTGTTATATTTCTGATTTTTCATATAATTCCATGGGCTGAAAATGTTGGTTCGCTGCCGAAACAAATTCTACATATCGTGCCTTTTATATTTGATTTTTGCGTAAGCACTATATGGATGGTTTCATGTACACTATGATAATTATTTCAAATTTTTGCCACAAGGGCAGCTTGATGGCGGTGGAAATGAGTCAATTACATCAACTCCAGTGTTTCAATGGTACTTATTTCATCGATACCGATAGGATGAAAGGCAAAGTCGACCTTGCCGGAATTTGAATGGGCGAAATACCGCTAAGCATTTTGTCCAGCGCCCTAACGACTCTGTCAGCTCGTCGCCTTCATGTACACTATAATAATGTGAAGGGACTTGTTTTGTATTCTTTGCATATTAGAGGTCTAGCTTGAATAGCCCATGACAGATATGATGCATTAGACTTATATTACTACTTTTGATTCATTACATCGATTAAATGTATGATGTGTGCCGGTTTGATTTCTTTACTATATCTTCTATGTACTGTGAATTTTGTGAATGTTTTACTTGTAATATATTTTTTTCTTCTCTCAGTCTGCATTTAAATCGCTGGGTATGATTGTTTCTTGCATTCGATGAAATCTTTTGTCACTGATAATAAAAAAATAGGGGTATGGTTGACCAAATTTGAAGTGAGGTTTCTATGACATTTACGTAGTAACTGGAGTAGCTGTGCAGCTGCATCTGAAAAAAGGTGAGAAGATGTGACTGATATGATCAGCGTTTAAGACGTTGAGTATATTTTTGAGGAGGTGCGAAAAAGTGGTGTTGATAAGGTTAAACAAATGGGTTTGACGGTAGAGCCTCACTTGTTTGGAACGTTTGAACGTACTGCATTTATTTTAAAGTACATAAGCTTTGGATCATAACAGGTAGTTCGTTAACCAGCGTCTTGTGTTGTTTGTTTTATAAAATAGTTTTGACCATTTTGTGTCTAGATAGATTAAGGAGAAATTGAAGCTTTGATGGTTGTTGGAATGAGGACAGTAGAGTATTTCGATGATGTTAGAGATGTCATGTACTCATTGGTGTTTGTTTCCTTGGTTTCGTGGTTGTTGAGTCTGGTTGTGTGAATAAATGGTCTCTTTTGAACAATGGGTCAGTGCGATGTGACTTCGTTTTATTGGGCTCAGAGTAGCTGTGATTTAGCCCAATTTCCAGGTCCTGGAGGTTTACACTACAGTTGATGCCGTAAATCATTACGCTTACACATTTTACCGACTGGAAGGCGATTAGCCTTCGATGCAAATACATGCATTTTCTATTACTTCAGTTTTTCTTTCTCGCTGTTTCCTTCAGTTGTTTCATGCAGATGTTTACAGTCATACCAAGTTTGGTTTCAGTATGCTATTTCTTCTTTGCAACTGAGGTAGTAACTTTTTGGCGTGATAGCTTCCCCTTTTTCGATTTTTGTAGGGTGGAGGATCTCTGTACCATTATTATTTCCTGAAAACACACATCCATGCAAGAACACATACAAACACAGATGTATATATACATATATATATATATATATATATATATATATATATATATATATATATATATATATATATATATATATATATATATATATATATATATACATACATACATACAGACATACATACACACATACATACATACATACATACATACATACATACATACATACATACATACATACATACATACATACATATATGTAACATATGGTATAATTATTAACAGGGCAAATTTTAGCCATTTCTCCGCAGACTGAAAAAATGACGAACAACCTTAATCGATTTTCGAATCTTATTGAGTTCTCATCAGAGGCGTCCACATCATTATTTATATATATACATGTAGTGTCTGTCTATGTTGGTGGTCGTTGTGTCGTTGAATTCAGCGAAACTTGATTCGGTTTTCTGGACCTTTTCAACACTACTCTCGGTTTGTTCATATAAATTTTTATGCATTTTGATGATGATAGACAGGAAGTTAAGAGTTATAAGACTGAGTATTCGTTGACGGTGGTGGCTAGACCTGTTCAAAAGAAGGTGACGTCTGATGAGTAGCTATTGTAGTTAGCGGTTATAAATGCAAGTTGATGTGGGTTCTTTAAGTGGAAAACAGATTTCAGTTATAATTCAGAATGTTAACACATGCAGCATCTATTGATATATTGCTTTGGGCCCATGATGGTCTGTATGAGTTGAAATCTTCTTCAATAATGGTGTTTTGGAGAGTTTTAAAGTGACTAGATGAGGTGTAGTATTTCAGTTATGTACAATGTCACGAGCGTCAGTGATATAATTATAGCTGTTGGATAGCGGTTCGTATCCATTCACCTAACAATAATTAGCTGTGGAAACACGAAATAGGTAATGATTGTTTTGTTTATATTGCTGTGCGAGAATCCTTTCCTGGCTATAAAAACCCCTTTACTAGAACGCGTTTATTATTTTAAAACGGGAATGGAGAAACTTATAGAATCTCTGCAATTATAACTTTTTCCTCCACTACACTTTGGTGATAAATTACACAATGACACAATTTCATCATGGAAGTTGTATCACATCAACAATGATATTTTCTTACCGAAGTAGAGATTGAGACGAATACGTTTCTAAAATATCTGAGAGCAACACACTATGGTAAATTACTGAACTGAATTGTTTACCTGTGTTGCTGAACTGTCAATAATTTAGTGTGTCACATTGGGAATAATTCATTGAAATGTCTCACAGGGAATTACACTGCTGAAAGAAACCAATAGATTAATCTAACTTATTTTGATAAATCGCTTCGTATAAATAGTTTAGTGGTAAATAGTAATGTGAAAGCCATGAAACTTTCGACATTTACTGAAATAGAAAATTCTTTGTGGTTAATTCTCTCGTTAAGTCTGCGAGTGAACCGAAAAATGAATCAAAATACCATTTTAACAGTTGCTTAGCAACTCTATTATTGATTGATTCTCTTTTTAGTTAAAGTGTAGCGTCTGGATTTGCCCGATATCCGCATTGATCATTATAATTTTACCCCCAACTACTAAGTTGATTGAAACTTCAAATGTCATATGGACAATAGCTCTGCTAGTATCATTCACATTTATTTAGTCGCTTCATTAAGAGAAAAAAAAATACATTAATACATAGTTTATCTAATGGCGGTGAATGGAGAAAATTGGTATAGAGCGTCGAACAAAATTCTTTGCTGTATTTAATTGCTTTACTTGATGTTACCCGTTCAAATCTTGCATAGTTCCACTTAGTTTTTTTCATCCTTCTAGAGATTATGAAATAAGTACAGGCAGTCTAAATAATCAATTGTTCTCTGCGCCAAGACATAACTTTTATGTTTAAATAATTTTCTGTAGCTGTGGTGGACATGTTCTCAATTCACGAGGTCTCGTTTCGTAATCTCGAATCTATTTTTAAAACACTCGACTTTCATTAACGGCACTGAGACAAATTTACGTCAATAGCTCATATTCTTCTTTTTTTTTTTTTTGTTCTGTTATAACCACTTTTTACTTAGTGAGAATGAAATCTTTCTTATTGGTCGCTTATTCAAAATTACGATTTTTCAGAATATCTTTTTGAAGACATGTTGCAATAAGAAATGGATTGAAAACTAATGGCTACTGTCGGATTCGGATTCAGTGACACTACGACAAATACTTTCTACTAGAGCCCCCCAGAGGTACCACGTTGGGGAATTTTCGTCGAATGAATCGACGCCAGTACATTTTTTAAAACTTTGTACTTATTCTATTGGTACTTATTCATCGGCTTAAGGCTATAGTGCCCAAGTTGCCACGTATTTATGTGCGTGTATGTGTGTGTGTGTAAATGTCTGTATACGTCTTTGTGTTGTGTCTCCCACCAACATTTGACAATCGGTGTTGGCTTGTTTATGTCCCCTTCACTTACCAGGTCGTCAATAAAGGGCGACATAATAAGTACCAGGTTTAAAGAATAAGCACTGGGGTCGATTTGATTGATTAAACCTTTCAAGGTGGTGCGCGAGGATGGCTGCATTCCAATGACTGAAACAAGTAAAAGATAAAAGATTGCGCGTGTGTGCGTGTATGTCCTTGTGTCTGTGTTTGGCCCAGCTTGACAACTGGTGTTACTATATACACACACACACACACACACACACACATACATATGTATTATACTTAATGTATACACACTGTCGACCGGCCAGTTTCGACGGTATTCGATCTGAGATACCATCTCTCATGAATGTGCTGTGTTTAAAACACAATAAGTATCAGAGGGAGACTGAAACTCGTCCCATCAGCAGCCAACGAGAATACTAGATGAATTTCAGCCTTTTGGGGCCTGTTGAATGGCGTGTACTCGCAACCATCGACATCAACTAGCTTGGACGAGAATTTGTCGTCTCTGATATGAGGAAAACTGAAATAAACAATCTCTGATGTCACGAATGGCAGCCTGGCTGAATAAAATTCCGGTATACGGAATTGTGGCAGTATTTTAAAAAAATAGCCATAGGTAAATTACTGCAATATTTTTTCAAAGATATCAATTTTAATGGACGTATTGTGCCAAAAACACAATAAATATCAGAGAGAGATGAAGATTCATCCCAGCCAGATGCACTTCGATCCCTGAAGGCGACCGGATGGCGCACGCTCACGTGCCGTTTACAGTAACTGGCATATAGACCGTGTGTATATATTACATATGATACATAGATCCAAATTTCTAATTAATACTTCTGATTTGCGAATAACGGATTTTATTCAGCTGAGCAGCTTTCTGCAACATCTGCGAATGTTTTATTTGCTTTTCCTTATACCAGAGAAGCTGGGTTCTCGTCCGAGCATGTACTGCGATTCTAAGGACCAATTCTTATGAAATAATGACCTAACTGAAATCAACTACGTCAAACCCACCCACCACATATGTCATTATTTCCCATTCTGATCATTCGTATATACTGGTGATAACCATTGTAATCGGAAAAGGAATCAGGCCCCATTTAGAATCTGATGTTCTTTCCCAAGATGATTTTAATTACTCTTTTTATTAAAATAATCAAGAAGTTAATCAGAGTAGGTAAAGAAGTCCCAACGATATTTGCAGACCTTCAGGATTGCTGAATTTAAATTAGAAACGAACTCTGTACCAACAGAAAAAATATCATACATTATCAACTTCGATACTTTAGTAAACTGCATATTATAGAGGAATAAAGAAGCGACCTAATAGCTGAATACATGTTCAAGATTTAGATGTACTACAGTAGATCATGCCTCTGTATATTTAAAATGGCTATGAATGGCTGTGAAATCGATATACCAAATTGGCTTTCTGCTGCACGGACAGTTCTTGATGCCAAGAATATAAACACCTACTTAGCTTAGTTAAACATTACGTACAAGCACTACGCAAGTTGTTGAAACCAATTCCTGCTAGACCATTACAAATCTAACAAAATAGTAAATAATGAGTATACTGGTCGAAATAAGGCGTGCGTTGATGTGGCGAACAAATTTTAATTAACTAAATAAAACTTCGTGATTGTATGAGTTAGCGTTTAACTCTGTTCAGCTTTATTGGTTGTTAGAATCACTACACTTGGTGAAAATATCTGTTATACCACTTGCTGCAACTGAAAGGTCAATAAGACTTACTCAGCCATTCTTATACCTGTAACTAATCGCACTGTTTCTCTGTGATTCTGTGCATTTTGCCACTGAATGTCTTTCCATTTCTGTTTCTAAAAATCCAATGATTATATGTTACTGTTTATTATAGTAAGAATCTATTTATCTATCGAGGTCATCCTTCAGGATGCCCCAAGACTGTTTCTACACATTTCCATCTCGATCTTCCATAACAGTCATCAGCTCCTGTACCCCTTCCATACCAGTATCCTCCAGCAAGTTGTCGATATAGGTCGTCTTCCTCCTTCCTCTCCTGGTTCTTCCTTTCGTTGGTTGCCAGAGCACTAGCTTGTTAGCAATTTCATCGGTATATCTGATGCAGTGTCCAGCTAGCCTCATCATTCTATGCTGTATCTTCAATGTTACATTTAGAGGTCTCTGGTATAAGTCGGGATTTGTTGTATGACTCTTCCAGGAGAAATGAGAAATGAGTGCTATTTTAAGCATCCTCGTATAACAACCGTCCAACTGCTTCGTTAATACTTTAGTGAGCGTCCGTGTTACAGCCCCGTATAGAAGGACAGACTCCACTGTTGCCAGAAGCAACGTCACTTTCAATTTCCTTGCTAACTTTGAACTCCATACCTTTCTCAATTTATGGCATACGCTCCAGGCAAGAGTTTTTCAGTACTTTGTGTCCATGCATCAAGGTATTTGAAATTTTCAACTAACTTGAGCGACTTACCGTCTCTCACATTCTGTGACACAGGCATTTCGTGGTTGAATACTTGCAGCTCTGTTCTCTTTGCGTTACAGTACAAACCTACCTTCCCGGATTCCTGCTCTAATCTGCTCAGCACATCCTGTGCCTGATCTGTACACTCTGTTAGTAATGCCAGGTCATCAGCATAGTCTAGATCAGTTACTGTACATCTTCTTTTTCTCTATAGAGTTTCCCTTTTTCCTCTTTCTTCCTTCTTCCAAATTTCATAGCATTTCTCCTGTCACCCATGGTTCCTTTGCTTTTTTCTTTTGTTCTTGCGCTTCCTTGCTCTGCTTCCTTTAACGTCAATGTTATTTTGTGTAGTGTCATGCAGTCTTATTTTCTCTCCATCATTGAAAGTCTCTTTGACTAGGTAATTAAGTGTCTCCAACTTCCAGTGAAAGCGTCTCTTTCGTTCCCTGAGTCTTTTCAGTTTAAGTTTCTCTGTCATTGACACTAGGTAAGGGTCTGAGACTGCATCTGCACCAGGGAAGGCATAGGTATTCTTGACATTGTTATGATGTCGCTGCTTCCCAACGACGTAAGTCCAGAAGTGTCACAGTTACTGGTAAGCCTATACAAAGACTCCCGTGAACGGTCAGAAAACGTCTTGAAAACTATCATAGCCTCCTTCCAGAAAAAGCCAAATGCCAGGAAATGTGAAGATCATCGTATAATCAGACTCATATCCTAAGCATCCAGGATAGTGTTGAGAGTGATCAACAACAGGCTAAGAAACAAAGCAGAGAGATTCATAAGAAGAGACCAATTTGATTTCAAGGAAAGAATGGGGACGAGATACAATCGCCCCTGTGAGAACTTTAGAAGAGTGAAGCATTGTGTCTGATCAAGAAGGTTTTATCTGCTTTGTCTACTAAGAGAAATATTTCGATCAGGTTGATTAGCAAAAAGCCCGATGGGTTTGAGCAAACATCTATGACCTGACTACATCATTTTGAGCCAGAATCCAAAAGGCAGAGTATGTAGTGTAAACACTCTGAATCACCAGAGAAAAATATGTCAAAACTCAAACTTACGCAAAACAATTCATGCTAACCGTTTTGGGTGACGCAAAAGGGCCTATACTGGAAAATATTACTGGAACATTACGTAGAAAAGGAGTCTACAGTCACCAGTGTAGGTTACAGTGAAATGCTAGCCAACAAGATGAAACCAACAATTCACACCAAACACTGAGGTCTATAGTCAAAGAAAGTTCTATTTTTTCACGAAAATGCACGCCCACACGAAGCCGCCCACACTGTTGAAACCATTGAAAAATTAGGTCTAGAGTTGCTGGAACTCCTGCATACAGTCCACATATCGTCCCTTCCAGCTATTATCATAGATGGAGCACTCAAAGATTCTTTACGAAGTGGTTGATTTGCTATGGACCAAAGAGCGCAGGAAGCAGTGTATAATAAACTGCATGAGCATCCGGAAACCTTCTTCACAGATGGAATAGACAACACTGTGGACCGCTGGAAGAAGTTCATCGAAAAGCAAACAGACTATGTCGTAAAGTGATATAGTTGTTGAATTCAAGTATTTGTTTTACTGAATTACAGAAACGAGAGTGCATATATTTTTTGACTTACCCTAGTAAATATATTGGAATGTAGTGTACAGAATAGAATATAAGTAATAACAACGAGGTTAGAAGAAATGAAGGAATTGTTCCTTATTTCATATATATATACAGATGCAGAAAGTTTTCAGATTTTCCAAGGAAATGAAATTCAACAGAATAAGATAAGATAAAATAAAATAAAGTAGAATATTCACGTTATTACATTTAATATTTTTTGTCTAGCGCCTGCAAATGCCTGAGTTGAGGCGCAAGCTTTCTCAAACGCCAAACAAATCAAGTCTTAAATCTAATAACGTAAATATTTCGTTTTTTATTTCCTTTTATTTAATTTCACTCCATCTCATTTCCTTGCAAAATTTGAGTGCTTTCTCTACCTGTATATAAATAAACTGAGGAACATTTCCTTCTGATTAACCTTATATATATATATATATATATATATATATATATATATATATATATATGCACACACACACACAAATATATTTTATATAAGTAGTAGTAGTAGTAGTAGTAGTAGTAGTAGTAGTAGTAGTAGTAGTAGTAGTAGTAGTAGTATATAAATATACACATATGTGTGTGAGTATATATATATATATATATATATATATATATATATATGATCCCAAAATATACACAAAATATACAAAAATCACAGACAAGTGAAAGAACACCAAACAGGGCGTATTAGTCTAACACTCAGGGAAAATGAAGGAAGACTTTAACGTTTCGAGCCTACGCTCTTCTACAAGAGGAAATGAGGAGAAAAAAACAGATGGAGAGAGAAAAATTAACAGTTTACTTGCATATATTTGTCATCTCGGGCATGTATCTTGCATTATAGCCTCGGGTCGACTAAAGCCTTGTGAATGGCATTGGTAGACGGAAACTGAAAGGAGCCCGTAGTATACATATATATTTATTTTTTATATAGGTTTGTATGTATGTATGTATGTATGTATGTATGGATGGATGGATGGATGGATGGATGGATATATATATATATATATATATATATACACACATATACATGTATGTATATATATATATATATATATATACTGATGAATAAAAAATGCAGCTTACTACATAGTTTTTGCTGTATTAATTATGAAACCAGTGGTTTGCCGTTAAGTTAAATGTTTTTAGGAGGTAAACTTTGAAAAATTGCATTCCCTCGCTTTCAGTAAATATGTGCTTATTTTTTGGTAGTTTTGACTTATTTAGTCCCTCTAAGCGTGAGGCATTATTATATAGTAATGCCCTTATATAAATTATATATATTTACGGAAAAAAACGATGGGTTTTTTTTCTTATGGGTTTTTTCACGCTGACTACTTGATAAATTCTTATAAAGATTTTATCCTATATTATATTATAAATAATTAGAATATATTCAGTGCTGAATATTATTCTGTAAAAGCACGTGTTACCGAGATGCAATTTTGAAAAAGCGCGCCTCTTTCATGGATATATAGGGATGAACAGAAGTCATCGTACTGTGTTGGGTACATCGGGGTATGTTGATTTTTGTTTATTCTTTATGTGTCTCGACCATACGTGCACTGATGAATAAAATATGCAGCTTACTACATAGTTTTTGCTGTATTAATTATGAAAGTAGTGATTTGCCGTTAAGTTAAATGTTTTTAGGAGGTAGATTTTGAAAAATTGCATTCCCTCGCTTTCAGTAAATATGTGCATATTTTTTGGTAGTTTTGACTTATTTAGTCCCTCTAAGCGTGAGACATTATTATATAGTAACGCCCTTATATAAATTATATATATATATATATATATATATATATATATATATATATATATATATATATATACAGATGAGTGATACAACAAGGCACCAATATTTACTGGAAATAGCAGTCGATACAAATACGACGCTATTGTAAAGCTTCACTGCGTATATACTGGCAAAGACGTATGAGTGCAACAAACATGAAACATTTGTCTTACCTCCAGGAAGAACATTCGATAAATGGACAATCCAGAATCGGATAATGCAGGACCAGTTTCTAACTGTTCAAATACGTTTGTCAACGTAAATTTGATCAGACTTCATCAGTTGCATTTACCTAGGCAATATTTCAAATGTTGCCACATCAATGCCAGTTCACTCACCTAAACGCTTAACCGTTAACAGATAGATAGATAGATAGATAGATAGATAGATAGATAGATAGATAGATAGATAGATAGATAGATAGATAGATAGAGAAATAGATAGATAGATAGATAGATAGATAGATAGATAGATAGATAGATAGATAGATAGATAGATAGATATACATATACATACACATATATTCGTATTAATATTTCGCTTAGTTATTGTGATACTAATAACCTGGTGCATAACTCAATATATACGTGTTTGTATGATTCTGTTAGTCGAGTACACAGTGGTAATAAGGAAAAAGATGACAAAGGAATAAACGATTACTTTACGAACTTCATTAGCTGCCAGCTGTCTCCCCTGTAAGATGCGGTGTACTCATAGTTGACTGCCTGAGAACACCTTATAGTTTCATCAGAGCCTCAAACATGAAATGCAATTCATGTGGGAAAATGGTGTGTGTGTGTGTGTGTGTGTGTGTCTGTGTGTGTCTGTGTGTGTGCGTGTGTGTGTATGTGTGTGCGTGTGTGTGTGTGTGTGTCCGTGTTTGTCCCACACCACCGCTTAACAACAGTTGTTGCATTTGGTGTGTTTACGGGGCCGTAAACTAGCGATTCAACAAAAGGGTACGATAGAATGAGTACTAAGCTGAGAAATAAGTACCACGCTCGATTCAGTCGACTGCAAGTCATCAATGTATTGCCCGTGCATGGCTGCAGTCTAATACTTAAAAAAATAACGGATAAAAGATTGTTTCTTGGGAGAGCCATTACGCCAATGATAATAACACACGCACTGGTTTAATTCTACTTCTTTATTGTTAGTCAATTGGTTAAATATGTAACTGACTAACTCCTCAAAATATTTGTTTAATGTGCTGGTTATCCAATCAATTGGTTGTTTGTTAATCTAAGTTCTTTTGCTGCTTCTTGCAATCTTTCCGATGACTTACAGACTTTCCCTCTCGATCCAAGTTGTGTAAGGCCTGGTCTCAGTCTGTCTAAGAATTGGTCTAATGTCTGTGTGTATGCATGCTTCAATGCGTGCGTGAATGGTTGTGCGTGTACGCTCGTGTAATCGCTTGCATATTTGTTTATGCGTTTCTGGTCTGTATATTCACTAACTATGTGACCTCTTTAAGGGATCGGTCATTTGTTCTAAGTTCGGTCTCATATCTGCTGAAGATTTATGGGTTAAGGGTGTTGTTCATTATGTTGGGAGGAGGAGAGGAAAGATGAGAACGGGTAGGTGTGTGTTAGAGCATCGGCCTATGCGTGTGTGTGCGAACATCTACCAGCGCGTATATGTGTGTGAGAGAGCGTGTGTGTGCGCGCATGCAAGTATACGATCTACTGTGTGTGTTCGGTGGTTTTGTCGGTTCTGTGTGTGAGTCTGTCTTTATGTGTGTGTAATTGTGTGACTGTATTGTTATTTGAGTATATTCCAGGATGTGTGTATGTGTATCTAGCAGTTTTTTGTGCGCATACTAGCATGAGTTCGTTCTTGTATGAATGTGTGTGTTACTGTCGACACGCGCGCGCGCGTGTATGTGTGTATCAGGCAGTTTTTGGAATAGATACGCATCTGTGTATATGCTAGTGTCCCTGTGTGTGTGTAAGTGTTTCCTCGTAAGTTCATGTGTGCGCGGGCGTGTGCACGTGTGCCTTTGCATATATATGCGTGTACGCGCGCGTGTGTCTGCCCATGTCTTTGCGTGTGTGTTTGTACGTGTGTTTTCGTGGTGTGTGCGCATTCAGACGCGTGTTCTCATGTTTCTGTGTGTGTGTGTGTGTGTGTGTGTGCGTGTGTGTCTATGTGTGCGTGTATCTGTTTGTCCGTCCGTGACACGTCTGGCTGTATATTGTTGTGTATAGCTGAATATGGTTATGTATGGTTGTGTATAGAAACTGTTCATATACATGCCTTTATTCGTATGGATTCGCTTGTATCTCTCTGTCATATCTCCTTCCTTATCTACACGTACCCATGCCTACATGTGTGCACATGCGCTCGTGTGCGCGTCGAGCTTAGATATGGTTGGATATGTATTGGAATTGTACGTATTTACATATATTTATTTGTATGCGTTTACACACATTTTGCAGTCGTTCCTTATATGTATATGTGTGTGTGTTTGTGTATACATATAATGTATATATTGTATGCATCTATATATACAGATAGATGTAAGTATGTACATTCATGTATGTATATGTGCATATACTCATTTATTAATTGTATTATATATATATATATATGCACCTTAACTCCGAATCGGTACTGTGAGTCTATGTTCATCTTTTTATCAATATCTTATTCAATCCCCTTTTTTTCCCTCTTCTCTCTTTTTCTTTTTTTACTTTTTTTACATGTCCTTTTGTCTGTTCCCCTGCTTTCTTTCTTTCTTACTCTTATACTCACAATATTTTTCTGTAGCATTTACTTCATAGATTATCTCATTTTTAAAATAGTTTTAGCAATTTGCACGCACATCTTCCTCTGATTTCTTTGTCGCTTTCTTTTCTTTTATTCTCTCTCTTTCACGTTTATTTTCTCACTCTTTTTTGTCTAATTTTGCCCTCTTTCATTTTTTTCGTACAATCCTTTTCTGTATCTTTTTCTCTCTATTTTACTCTCTTTCCCTCTCTCCGTCACACATCGCAACAGCATCTACCCCAAACCAACAGCAACGCTAGCACCTCTCACTATAACAACATCAACTCTATTGCAAACAATTTTACTACTACTACTACTACTACTACTACTACTACTACTACTACTACTCTTCTTCCACCTCCTCCTCCTGCTACTACTACTACTTAGTAGTAGTCTAATTTTACTTAGTAGTAGTAGTAGTAGTAGTAGTAGTAAATCGACAATTTCCATTGCAAACATAAGTGCAACCTGCACTGCAATATTAAATAACACAATTGTACCAAACCAACACTATAAAAATCGCTGCATATAATCGTCACGATGTCAGATTATAGTCGTAAAAGGTGCATCTAGTTTACCATGCAGAAAATGTTTAAGATCATTTCGCAATTTTATCAATTTTTACTCAACTCGTTCGTTTCAAACAAGATTTTATCCGCTTGTTCTGCCTGTACAAATAACCCGGCGTGACTCATACACTGGATTCGTGAAGAGTTGAAGCAGAGGCCAATATATCAGTCTCTATAACATCTACCCCACCCAACTACGTCTCTTAAACAACTGTTGAAGAGACAAAAATGGCAGCTCGTTTCTCAAAGGTTGCATTGATGTTCAGAAGATATACTGCTGCTATTTGATTATCGATTTCGCAATCGATCTACTGTGTCTACGAAAATGACAAGCCTTGTTGGCCTAGTAAAAGAAAGAACACTCAGTGTTTTTATGAACATAAATGATTGTGCAGATAAAAATCATAGATATTTTTATAGAGATTTTATCTCTTCCCTCACTCACCAAAATCATAATAAAATTAATTATTTAAATAGAATTGTTTTGACATCAGTAGTTGATTAACTGATAGGCTACAAAATACAGCATCAGAGGTTCAGATTTCTCCTGTGCTAAGGATTTATTGTATGAAGTGAAACCTCTGTTATCGATTATGCCGTATATCAAAAGAAAATTCTTGCAAAATAAGGAAATAGAGTTGAAATATCTTCAGAATATTGCTAGAAAACAGTCTCTTGCCTACAGAAAATGTAAATCGATGATATTAGCGAGGAGATTTCAAATCAGAATCTAGAAAACAAAACAGGAAAAAAATATGCTGTCAGTTTCATCTTCATTTCTCATCTCTAACACATTTAATTATTAACAGTTCAGACGGAGGGATTTAATGAGAAAATTACTGCCAAATATATGTATTATATCTAACGATAAATACTTATTACAATATTCCGGACTGTAAGATAAAGGATCATCGATAAAATTTCCAAATATGACCGGATATTACCTTTGCGAAAGATCGAAATGTCAATACAAATTACTCTTCACACAACAACTTGTCAGTTATTCAAATTCTTCAACAATATTACCCTGCAGTTAAAATCTAATTCTAGTATGTGAATGAACTTAGATGGCTTGTTGAATAATATAGTATATATTATTTCTTACTTACAATTAAGGATTTAGATTTACAGTGGAAAGGAATAGTAATGTAGGATTTTCGAGCCTTGAGAAATTAAATGAAGTTAATTCGCTTCACCCAAGAATAAAAAAAAAAACCCGCCTGTGGACTGGAATTGTTGAAATGTTATCTCTTGCTATATGCTGCTCGCCACCCTGAGAATACACATTAATATCATAGATAAAACCAGTAGAGCTCTAGGAAAAGTAGAGTTGAAGTGGAATATTTCTTGCTTGGCTACCTCTTTAATAACATACAGCATGCCAAATATATCAATTTAGCAATATAATTTATATGTGCATTCAATGAAGATATATATAATTTATTATGTGAATTTTTCAATAATTATCTATTTAACAAAGAAATATATAAGATTCAAAGTTATAAAATATTGAAAAAATATTATTTAAATGACGGAATTTAGATAATGAAGAAATGGAAATATAACAAATTATGGAATTAGCGTGTGGGCATATGCATATATGTATGTAGGAGAGTGAGTGGTCATCTTTGAAAAGCTACCACTCGTAGAAAGGAGTATATTGCATTCAGTTCATTTTTCTTGAAAAGTAAAACGCCATCGTTTCAAATATTTATCTTTCATCAGAAATAAGACCTATTGTGTTAATACCACCATTATAATAAAGTGAAAGAGAAAAGAAAGAGGTGAACAAGTAATATGGAATGATAAGGCTGAGAAGACAGAGAGGAAAAGATGAGTGTGAGAAGTGTGGAAGTTGGTTTGAGAAGTGTAAGAGAGGAACAATATAGAAAAAAGTAAAATGGGGGTGGGGATATTTGAAGTTTGTAACAAAAGCTAAGTCGGTTGAAATAGCAGCAGGTGATTAGAGTTAAGTAAAATGAATAAAATGATAGGTGCAAGTGAAGAGTAAGGAGGACGGTAACCAAAAGAATATCTACAAAGTAAAAGAGACGCCAACCAAAGTGTGAGCCGGAAGAGGTGGGGAGAAGAGTCGCAGGAGAGAAACTAAATAATGAAATTCGAAGAGTGTTAAGTATTGTAAAATATCTATTAAAAGAAAAACAGAATAAGGTCCTTCTCCTCCAAATTTTCTTTCCTAAATACGCTGGTGTTTTAGTTTGTGACGTTCGAATAGCTATTTTAATGATGTGAGTCTACAATGTATAGATTTCTTGTAATAGTTTCTGTTTTTAAGAATATTTTACCTCCAATTATGTACTCTTTTTAATAATTACATTTAAATGTAACATCCTAGTGATAATAGTAAATGATCAGAGTTGAAGATCATTTTGGCCGTTTTACCTCAGAGTAACTCTCTAAGTGTATAGAGCAATGAGACTACCAGCTTGTAGCCGCTGGAGACGTTATAAATTACAGGTAAATTTCTCTCGTCTTACACCCTACCGTCTTATAAAACAAGAATAGTGGGTAATATAGTCTCACTTCACCCTGTATAGAAAATATTGAGATGATTACGGCTGTAATATCTTTGAGCATAGGTCTGTTTGATCAGGACTAATCGAAGGACCGCAAAAAAAGTGTATAATTTAAATAGATATCTATAAAAATGCTTTTATTTCGAAAATATCTTTAGTTTACGTGAAAAATACTTCAGACTTGCTTCTTCAGAAAATTATATACAGCTATAAAAGTTTCTGAACAAAAACGTCCTTTTAAGAAAGGAACTGAACTTATGGAAACCAGTTGAATAATCCAAATGCGATTGAAAGAATTCCTTTTAAGAAAAGAAGATAAATTTTCCGAAGCAAAACAGTTTCTTAGCATTATATCTGACTTTTAAAGAAAAGTTCTGTGTTGTAAATGAGTTGTTAGATTTTCGGCAAAGAAACATGCAGAAAAACCCAGTGTTGCTATTATTAAGATTATATCTAAAACAACATCGGAACTTTATATATCATATAAGATAATTCAATGTTACTCTTTGAAGAAAGACATAAGAGAAGTTTATCCCTTTGGAGTGTTTGTTGGGTTTGCATTAAGATCTGTAACTTTATATAAAGCTATAATTATTCAGGTAAATTTATTCGCCTTCAAATCTATCGATGACTGTCGAAAACTGCTCAAAACAGCCTTAATCTTGATGTGTAACAGTTGTATAAAGAAGATTATGCTTGTCACGATGAAGTATTACATATCATGTAGAGAAAATCCCCAAAGTTCAACAAGTTAACACTGGTAAACTTCTCCCATTCCACCATATTTATTCTACCTGTCATGTATTGATTTTAACGTCCTTAAATGTCAAGGTAATTGCATAAAAGTAAACATGGTCTGAACTTATATAAAAATTCATTAATTTTCTCTAGTCTTCGTCTATGGTGATTAAATATCCCTGTTTAAATCTTTGATGGAAAAGAAAATGAAAGCACAGACCTTGAGATCAACAAACAACTGTAAATATTTCAGTCTTCAAGTAATAATAAACAATGTTTTCCTTCCATCGGATCTGTCAAGATCATGAAGTTAGTATACTAAATAGAACATATGTAGTATTAAGTTCGCTGTTTTATGTTTCTAAGTTCAAAATACCACGGAAGCAGAATTTTCAATATTTCTAGAAATAAATTTAACATGAAATTAGACATATTGGTGAATGAGAAAAGAAGCAGCATACATGACTTTCGAGAAAACTGTTCATGATATAATAGACTTAATTTGTCCGTGAATTCAATATCAATTTGATGCTTTTAGCTACGTCCACACTGTTGCAAGCATTCAGATCACATTTCTGTTCTAAGTGTAAGTTCTTTCGATAATCACAGGGATATTGAAAAGGGTTGACAGTTGCTGCCCTTCTTCCTGCGCAAAGTAATGAAAAAAGCGCTAATAGCACCGTTCGCACGCCGGGAAAATGCTTAGCGGCATTTCATCCGCCTCTACGTTCTCAGTTCAAATTCTGCCGAGGTCAATGTTCAAGGCGGTGCCCAGCATGGTCACAGTCTAATGATTAATACCACTAAAAAGCTAAATATATACATATATATATATATATATATATATATATATATATATATATATATTGATCTCCAAGTAATCTTCTTGTAGCGTTCCATATTATGTTTCATCCTTATTCTATATGGTAAATCCGTGGATGGGATCCATATAAGCTGGTTTTTACAGAGTGATATATTAGAAACAAGTTAAAATAATGGCCGTTACATATAATTCCTTTATTGGAGAACATTTGGTGTACAGCTGTTTCCAGTGATCATTTTAAGTATATTACTGATAGGTTTGCTCAATTGGTCTATTGATCAACTGAGGTCAATTAAACGAACTAAGAAAATTAATGCTGGTCGTTTAATTTACCTCAGTTGATCAATAGACCAATGATGTAAAACTAACAGTAATGTACTTATAATGACTACTGGAAACAGCTGTAGGCCATATTTTCTCCAATAAAGGAATTATGTGTAATAACCATCATTTTAACTTGTTTCTCATATATATATATATATAAATATATATATATATATATATATATATATATATATATATATATATATATATATATATATATATATATATAATATATATATATATATATATATATATATATATATATATATATATATATATATATATATATATATATATATATATATATATATATATATATATATATATATATACACCGAGCAATAAACGCATAGATTCCGGA
>NC_142929.1:103607450-103634950 GCF_046866305.1 Octopus bimaculoides
AAATAAGAAATGTAGACAGTCGAGAGGAATCAGTAAACTAGAATTGGGTAATACTGCTCCTTGATGTCATTAAGTTCTAACTCAGCTCTGCCAGTGCAAACTTATATGAAAGGTATCTCGCCATGATCTTGATTTTCAAAAACAATGAACCTTGGTCAACATAATCCAAAGTTTGTTTGCAAATAGGCACTGTGTGATCTGAGGCAGGTGAGAGGAAATAGCAGATTAGATTTAGGTGATCCTTGTAGTTGATGTTATTGTTTAAGTTGTAGCTCAGCTCTGATTGAACATACTTATATGTGATATACCTCGACATGATCTTGTTTTTTCTAGAACTACGAACCTTAGTCAACATAATCCAAAGTTTCATTTGCAAAGTAGGTCATTTGTAAAGTGAGGCATATGTGTTAAAATTTTCAAACAAGTTGAGAGAATACCTAAAGTCTTAACTTATCTCAAAATGTTATAACCGCACATTAAAAGAATCAACGGTCCTTCCAGAGCCGTAGGCTCATAAGCCCGGTTTCTCGAATTCTGTGGTTTATACAACCCCTCACAGGATGGGATGCTAATACATCGCAGGATTACTCATTTTTGCCAGCTGAGTGGACTGGAACAGCATTTAATGAAGTGTTTTGTTCAAGAACACAATACATCACTCGGTCAAGGAATCGAAACCATAATCTTATGATGATAAGTGCAACACCGTGACCACTGCACACTAGCCACGTATACAATGAATTATGTTACAAAATGCGAATCAGCAAACACACTGTTATTTCTATACTATATTATACTATATTGTACTATACTGACATGATTGAATCAATCTCAAATATAAACAACGGCAATCTAATATATTACAAACTGCAAACAACCAGACATTGCGTTACTTTTCTAGTACCTTGCTAACATATTTCAGTTAATCTCCAGTATAATTCTGTTGGTATTTATATTAAAAGTCATGCTAAATATTTTCTTTGCTTTGATTTCTGAATAACACATTTAATTTAGTCTTCGATAACTTAAGCATCAAGAGTTATATAATGTAGAGATGTTTCTCAGTACCATAGCTCTTAAATGGTACTGACGAACTCCATGTATATGCTGTATTTGTTTACTTATGTCGACAATATTCATGAAAGCATATATGCACCAATTCCGAAACATTTCTAGCTTACTGGTCAGTGAGGACACAGTTAATAGCCATTCTGTTTAAATTCTTCAGTCAGTGAGTATTTCTGAAAACATTTAAGCCAGCAAACTTATACACATAAATGTGTGAGTGTATTTCTGTATGTATGTGCATATGTATATGTGCATGTGCGATGCATGTGAGTGTGTGTATATAAGTAGATATAACATTTTAAATAGAGCTATATATGAACATGCCTGTCTATACACAACTGTGCGTGTGTGTAAACAAATACACACACATTTGTACACACATAGTCATGTTTATATGTCGTACTTTAATATGTTGCTATATATAAAATTCTGTATCTTTATACATGTTAACACAGATAGATATATACATCTAGACATATGTATATATTTATACACTAGTAGACACACACACATCTACATATGTGTATTTATTTGTCAAGACATATATATATATATATATGTGTGTGTGTGTGTGTGTGTGTGTGTGTGTGTGTGTGTGTGTATGTGTGTGTGTGTATGTGTGTATGTATTTATGTAATGCATGTGTGTGTATATATATATATATACATGCATTCATATTCGAAGGCGTATGGCGTATTTTAGCTCTTATGCGTGGGTATATGTTTGCACATGTACTTGGTAAAGTATGTATATTATATATATATAGTTTAGCCTGAAGTTAGATTAATCTCCTTAGCCAGTACAGTTTATGTCGATAACCTGCCAGTTATCTCCAAATATTTTGAATCTCTGTTGATAGATTTATATAGTCTTTTTTTTCTTTCACGGAAAATTGAATTACTTCTTTCCCCAAATAATCTTCTTTACCCCACTCCTGTCTCTGTCTGTCTCCTTTTGTCAATTTCTCTTCATCTGTTTCTCTTTCTAGTTCAATCTGTTTACCTATCTTTCTCGAGACTATTTTAAATGTCTTCCTGTGTTTATCTTTGTTTACGCCCTTGGTTTTGCGGTTTGTGTGCTTATGTTGAGTGCAATTATACTTTTTATTAAGAGGTGTACGTATTCTTCACTTCTTCTGTGCTTGTTGTGTGTATGTGTGTGTGTGTGTGTGTGTGTGAGTGTGTGCGTGTGTGTATGTTTGTTTGTGTGTGTGTCTGTGTGTGTGTGTGTGTGTGCGTGTGTATGGACTGTATGTATTGTCATGCCATGTTCCCTTGCGTGTAGATGTTATCACTTTTACGCATATGTGTAACTGCATGTGTTGGCGTATTTTTATTTTCCACATATTAAGTATAAACATATAAAATATTTTGTATGTTTGTGAGTGTATGCATGTGTGCCATTCTTCGAGAAAGTGAGTACACCGGATTCAATATGTGTATTTTTGTTATTATGTCTTTGCAGGTAAGTGCTGTATTGATGTATTGTGTACTGAGATACGACTGTACAAATCTCCATATGTAAAGGTTTGCATTTGTCTTTTTGTAGTATTTTTCATAGTATAAAATGTGATTTCTGCGAATCTGTGAGTGTTAATAAATGTCTTTTTTTATATCTATATGTCGGAAATAGCTATAAATCAGCAATATTAGTGAAAAAAAAAAGAAAACCAGGTGTGGTAAGGTAAGTTCGATTTCACCTCTTCCCGACAGACTATACAGTCTGGTGAACATATTATTTCAATATATTACACGAATACACACATAAAGAGACACATAACTAACATAAACTAATGCAACAAACTCTGGGGAATTGTATTGATTTCTTAGATATTTAAATCCTTTATTTAATTTTCCTTACTTCCGAACAGCTAAAGCACCATATGCATCATGCCTAGAGGTAATCAGCGATAGAAAGTATCATACTATTTTGGATTCTAATTTTTAAAAATTAAATGTTTTCGTGTCCTTAAGTTGGTGCAAACTGTAGCTGATATACGAGGGTATTGATAAGTTAATTTCAACAGAGTTGAAGATATTGAAAGCCCTGAAGAGCAAAGACTTCTAGAGTTCTATTTGACGGAACGAATATGAGACATAATTAGATACACTAAAACGCTTAATTGAAGAAAACGCTTTATCGAATAGAATTGCTAATATAAGGTCATTATTCTCAAAGGTGATATTTTTATTCTTAAATACGAATTAATTAAAATTATTTCCTGTCACTCATACAAAGACCTCCGGATCTTCTGGTTCTTGGAAGGTATTTCATCTGGAAACTGTTTGAATGAATTAAAATATCATGTGGTTTTCGTACCTGGTATCGTGTGATATTTGAGTTTAGGTGCTAGAAAACACTGCCAACTTATCAGATCGCCATTGTATCATGTAGTGATGGAATAACTGGGTGTTCTAAGGTACAAAAATTTAATCCTTTCTTTAGCAGGTATAGGTAGTTTTTGCTAGGAGTAAAATGTGAGCATAAAGAATATTCCGGAAGAATGGACTGACACTGTTAATTCACTCTAATTTTCTATTGATACTAGAGTGATATCTGCTCTTGTACTACCTCGCTTAGGTCCACCTTATGCATTCGTTTCTCTTCTCATCACCGGAATGTTTTCTCCCACAAAGCCACTTACGAATCGAGTTTAACAGTTTTTATTCCCAAAACGTTTTTTATATGGCATTCTCTCCCAGTTCATGCTTTTCTTCCAGCCGTCAACTTCCAACTTTTCAATGGAAATGACAACTTCATCGATGTCACTGGCCTGAAGAATATACGAAGTTCGTTAGGTCACATATTTCCTTCAATTAAATCCAAAAATAAAAACCAAATAAGGAGTAGTTTTAATCTTCCGAAAAGATTTTCGTGCTCTACTATGTAAACACTTTGTTTAAAATATATTCAACACCAATCATCAATGAATGTTTTACATTCAAGAGGTCGTGTTATCTTACATAGTTTTCATTTTATATAATGAAAGTGACTGAAAATTTTTCAAAAATGAAACATTTATATACTGTACAAAGTAGCTGATGATGGTTGAATTTACCTCATATAATTATGGATGACAGTAATAACCGGAACGTTTTATGTATTATTGATCATAAGCATACCCTTCTGAATATTCTGTTGAATACGGTATCCATTCGACTAACTTGCAGTGTCTTGAAAGTGAACATTAACTATTCACATGTAACTAGCTAAGTAATAAGAATGACAAACAATGAGAATCAATGCATAAATGATTGCTTATAGAACTAGGTAGATCCCATCATAAAATTTCAAATCCATTTGCGAAAGAATGACATTAATCACACTTTTTAATGACTTGCTCATAATATGAAAATGTCTGGATGATAATTAAAATATGTGATTAACAGAAGACAAGCATCTATCGAACAGCGTTGTTCTCTTTAACGATGCGAAAACAAGAAATATCCACTAAATCCACATTTAGGAATAATTATCTGCATTTGAGAATATATACCTTATATTTGAGCTCCCAAATCTCCCTCGAATAATAATGCCTAATTCCCGATAGTGCTTTTGCTGAATCAACACGATGTTTGGGCTAAATTTAACGATTTGGGTAAAAACAAAAGCAAATAATAAAAAGTAATGTTTATTACTGCTTTCATCTCTTATAGGGATTTTAGCACTAGCTACTTTGCTAGCTGCAAATAATATCTCATCCAAAAATTAAAATATTTTTAAAAATCAAAAATTTCATCTAGATTATGGCCGGGAGATAACAATTTGTTCAAAGTAACTACGCTCAACTTCCACCGCGGCCTCAAGACGGCTCCACAACCTGATGCACGTGTTCCTCGCCGTATCCAAATACCTTTTTCATCCTGGTTACCGTCCAGGCCTTGGTGTTGCAAACAGAAGTGTTGGAATCTTCCTCAATCGCGATTCAAAATCCATGGATTACAATCGGGGAAATCAGGATGCCAGAAATTGGTGCTGATAAGGTCATAAAAATTCTCCGACGACCACTTCTGATTTTTTCTGGAGTTATGCCAAAGAGTCAAATCCCGCTGCCACACATGACCACCAGCATCACTAGGGACTTTCACGTAGTCATCTGAATTGAGCTTAAGTCTCTATTGGTCAATAGATTCCGGCGCGAGAGCACATTCAGAACGTCTGATCTGTCCCTTCTTACTAGGCAAGTCTTCGTGGTCTCCGTTGCAGCGGTTCATATCACGTCTTACAGCCTTTACAGTGTTCAAAGAGCATTTCGTATCAGTCATTTTGATACCCGTGTCGGCATTTTGATATCCGGCAACTTTTTTCCGATATGCAGATGATTTTAGTCTTGCATGTCAGCTGACTCTTTCTGAACTACAACTTTAATCTCTATGCTCTCCAACGCTGTTGACCTGAAAAAAAAAGAAGTCATACAAAATCGTAAATTTACCCTGAAGATCCTGTAATTCCAATCATTGCTTTGTCTACCAAATGCTGATTCAATTTTTCAAGTTTTCAATAATCTCCAACCCCGTTGAAATTAGTATTTTGTTGTCCCAATTCCAATAGGTCCAACGTAGTGTTGTTGTTTCTATCATTGATATTACCACTAGCTATTGCGGTGTACTTATTCAAAAGTAAGAACAATTAACGATTTAAATATATATTAAAAGAACATCCGTCAAACTCATCAGATTTTGTTATCCTTATATATGTTTTACTGCGTGTTGGTTCATGAGCGCACTTGTGTAGTATATTTAAACAGCATGTTCATAATACTCCCAGAAAACAGAGAAAGAACAATGCTAAATCCGGTGATGCTTCATATAACATATAACATTTTGTGAGGGAATAAGGTGAGAAAAATATGAGTGATAACATATTCAAAAATTAATACAAATGATTGTTTAATAAGTTAAGCAGAGTCAGACAAGTATGAAAATTGACTCCTGTTTCATTAGCGCTAAAAGTGTCAGTAAGTGGGTGATACAAGATATATATTAGTTATGAAAGAGTTTTAGTTATAGAGCGATCAAAACAATGTAAATCTATGAGTGTAACTGATATTATTCATCGTAGATGACCCATTAATTCATCATCAAATAATAAATTAACGGGAAGTAGATATTAACCCCAAGAAATCAAAAGCCATTATTTTTCTCAGATACATAAAAAATTACTGTATGGATGTTTATCTATTAGTAAACAAACTGCTCTAATTAACTGAATAAAACATTATTATTAGCTAAGTACATAATATTTATATGAACGATTTATCATTTACAAACGGAGAGAAAGCAAAAAAAATGAACTACATATTTTTTATGAGAAAATACGATTAAGTATAATTGGCTGCTTCAAAGTTTATATTTCATTGTAAGGGGTAAGCAATAACACAGTTCCTCAAAAACAGAATAAAAGGAAAAGACAGGAAGTGTTCTACTCCAGGTTATTAAACTCGCAATATCTAAACAAAATATATATAGAATTCAATATACATTTGATCCAGAACGAAGCACTAGTCGAGTACAGAGCGGTGACAAGAAAGTGAGATGAGAAATGAATAAACGATTATCTTATGAACTTCATTAGCTTATAGCAGTTTCTTCCATAAGATACAGTTGAGTGCCCAAGTAACCCTCTATAGCTTCATATATATATATATATATATATATATATATATACATGCATATATTGAGAAAAAAAGCGTCGTCTATCAGCCTATCTACCTACCTATTTTTCTATCTCACCATCTCCATCGTCATGGAACCTCACAACCCAAAAACAAAAACAAAGTTCTCTTCTAACCCCCCCCCCCCAAAAAAAAAAACATCTGCTTTATATAAATGAACAAGCTGTTTGTACATTCACAGAATTTTACTTGACGAGTTCTAGAAACGAAAGCGCTAATAATAATGAAGAAATTAAAAGATTTTTTTTCCAAAGTTCTGACTACCTTTTTTTCTTAATATTCAATTTCTGTACCTCACACTTAACACACTATACATATATCTATATATATATTATTTAATTCACAATGTACGGATTAAACTAATCCGGTGGCACTCGTAGTAAAATTCCTTTAATGGAACAGGCTACAAACCAAAGAGTAAACCGAAACAAAACCAAGGGGTGTAATGTTATAGGGATATCAACTGATTTAATAAATATACACGTCTTATACCTCTCCTGTTCCATTGTGTGTGTGTCTGTGTGTGTGCGTATGTATGTATATTCAATATTGAATTAAAAGTGGTGTTAGCTTCCTAAACCGTATCGTCTGCATATATTCAATGTTTGTGTTTTGTTTGTTCGCTAGTTTGTTAAAGATTGGTGGTGCAACTCCTTCGCAACGCTTTGTGCTAAAACACCTGAAAGTCATAGAAGGCCGAGACCACTCACCTCTGATTGACTTCTAGAGTGAGGGATGCCGATATTTTATCACTTTTGTAGCTTATCAACATCACGTACATGAATCGAACCAGAGACGAAATGAATCGCCTGTCTACGACTATATATAAGTGGTGTAAAAACTATTTTCTGATATTCCATTGATTATGTGCAGTCGACAAGATACACATATACATATATATATATATATATATATATATATATATATATATATATATACATATATATATATATGTATATATATATACCTTATACATACATACATATATATACATATATACATACACACACACACATATATATATATATATTTATATATATATGCGTTCACTATCAACTCTATCCTTGTAAAAGAATGATAATCTATATATGAGTGTGCGTGTGCATGTGTGTGTGCATGTGTGTGTCTGTGTGTGTGTGTGTGTGTGTGTGTGTGTGTGTGTCTGTGTGTGTGTGTGTGTGTGTGTGTGTGAACTAGTTATCTTCTGGAATATTCAGAATCGTATTTTGGGAAATATCTGAAAATATACGTCAAACGTCCATATATTTAAACCTATGTATATAAACTTTACTTAATCTCTCTCCTGTTCAACGCTTATCAAGCTAAAAATATAGGCGTATGAAAATTTTCTGAATGTTTATGAATAATTTTGTTTTCTTCTTCGAATTTATATTTACGGAACAGCATACATATATTCTATGCGCTAAGCGTTACCAATATATGGAAATTATTCATATTTTTAGCAGATGGATCTATACATATCCGTATATAAACATGTCCGTGTATATGCTCATATTCGTATGCTGTAAATGTCTTATATGCAATGTCATTCCTATTACTTGAGAAAGCATCTCAATTTTACAGACTTCGAATGCGGTTAGCAAGTTTTCATATAACTGTCAACAGCTCAACAAAAACTCATTTGAAATAAGCATCCATAAACATATACACATAGACACATACATACATACATACATTAATACATGCATATAGCTATATATGCTCTTTATATATATATAGCTATATATGTGTATATGTATATATATATATGCATGCATACATACATACATACATACATACATGCATACATGCATGCATGTAGGCATGCATACATCCTTCTAACGAATTTCAAATTGTGATGGAACATTAGTAAGACCGATAAAACTCCAGTACGTCTAAAGTCTACTAACTAAGTACATGCACAGAAACTTTTAATTTACTATATATGTGTATTATATGTTGTTAAGGATAAATATATTTCCCTGCAAGTTTTCTACAAAATTGACGTTTAATAGATGTTATAACAGCGAAGGTTTGGAAGATTGCAACGTATAAAGCTCTAAACAAGCATCAGTTGTAGCTTTTTGGTGTTTTTATAAACGGTAGACTGATATATTTGCAAGCTGTTATTCGTCCTTGTGATAGCATTTGAACATTAACTCAGTGCGTTATCTGGAATAGGCAATTTTGCTTCTTTTCTTTATTCCTGAATGTAGATTTATGCATTAAGAATCGGCTTCTCGATCAGCTTTCACATTCGACTTCGATTTCAAAATGGCCACTTGCAATCTTTTCTTCTGATTGTAAATAGTTGCATTTTTAAGCCTTTTCCGTCGATGAAATTGTTTCAAACATATTGATGCTGCATGTGGTAATTTTTTACTATAGTGCCGAGAATAAATTACAGATTACTCAAGGTAGACATAAGGTTTAACATGGTACACATATATTTCATAAATATGGAAAATGGACATTTCATATTAACAGTCGAAGGACATTGTCCAAAATCCCAAATTTGAAGATTTTCTATATATCAAGCATGAAAGAAATGTTTACATCTTATGCCAGACATCTTTGTTAGAAATAATTTCTTTCCTTATGGAATTAGATTATACCATTATTACTGTTTCACTAGTGTGAAGGAGAATGACATGTCTGCGCAAATCAGGCGGAATATATACAACGTATTTGGGTTGGAGTTAGAAGATACATATTTATCGGTTTCTTCGTTTAAATGTACATATACAGTTCTATGGCATTGAATCATAATAAGGAACCCCTTTTTCAGTTCTATATTTAAGAGATGAGGAATTATGTATATTATTTACATTTGACGGATATTTATCCTCATCTTGTTTGTTGTTAACACAACGTTTCGGCTGATATACCCTCCAGCCTTTATCAGGTGTCTTGGGGGAAATTTCGAACCTGGGTTCTCATTCCTAAGATATTTTTCGATGTTATTATTATTATTATTATTATTATTATTATTATTATTATTATTCATGTCACTGCCTGGAATAGAACTTGTAATCTTGGAGTTAAGAGCGCGGGCTACTAAACCCAAGATTCCGAGTTCGATTTCAGGTAGTGACCTATAATAATAATAATAATAATAATAATAATAATAATAATAATAATAATAATAATAATAATAATAATAATAATAATAATAATAACATCGCAAAATACCTTAGGAATGAGAATCCAGGTTCGAAATTTTCCCAAGAAACCTGATGAAGGCTGGAGGGTATATCGGCCGAAATTTTGTGTTAACAAACAAGATGAGGACAAATATCCGTCAAATGTAAATAATATAAATAATGTGTACATATACGCATACGTACTTGGATAAATACATGCAACTCAAATTGATTTAACCTTTGGTTAATACATGGATATTGCAGAGTATATTTTCCCAAATTCCACGCACAAGTGTTGACCCTGGCACTACAGATTTACATGGAGTACAAAAAATACAGGAAACTAAGGAAAGAAGGCATGCTATTTCGACATCTGTTTCTGTGAGTTGTGAATTACATGATAGTTGTCACGTTGGCAGAAGGGGCGTGCAAAAAGTCAAGGATATAGATACAGTAGTGGAATGCATATAAGCATTAACGTAAATGGCCTCCGTCTTCAAGGTGGAGAGATTGGGTTCTACAAGATCAGATCATAATGCAGAAAATATAAAAGTAGAATAGATGAAGAAAGCAAATAGAAGTTCGTTGAAGGAGGAAGTAGGTGAGGAGGAGGTGCGGTGGGGTGGAAAAGGGTTATGAGGGGTGGTGAGGAGAGTGTTGAAGCAGAGGAAGGGTAAAAAGGGATAGGAGAGGCAGAGCAAGGAGGGGGAAAGCGAGTGTCAAGGTGATTGAAAGAATAGTTGAAGTGGTGAGTAGAGAGATGAGTGAGAATGGGTGAGAATGGGTGGAATGGATAGTATTCAGAAGAGTGGCGTCGTTGTTGTGTGTGTTGACAACAGATGTTATTATTAATAAGGGATGGTGGAGGCTATAGAACTGAAGAAGAAGATCTAAGTAAGATGAGAGAACGGAGGAACAGGTATTGAAATGAAAGGAAGGGATCTAGTTATAGATGCCGACTGGAAGGCGAAGAGAAATTATTCGAAGTCTTAAGTGGATTGGCAGCAGGGGGAGAACACTGATGTAGATAGAAAGGTATCAGTGTAAATATAGGAAGGTGAACAGAGAGGGACAAAGGGAGGGGTAAGTAGTGATTGAGTGGTTCTGGTTGAGGATGAAAGGAGGGGGAGCAGGTGGGGAAGGAATTCATGGATGAGAGTGGGGTGGTGGCATAGAAGGATCTGCTATGTAGGAGAAATGTGCGAAGAGAATCGATATATATATATATATATGTACATATATATATATATATATATATATATATATATTGAGAGAGAACGAGAAGTATGAACAGAAGCGATATGTTGCTAGCATGGCTAAGTTGTGATTTAAGGCTGTATCGTAAATTTTGTGTTTGCATGAAAGGATCTATTGAGTAATGAGGGGTCATGAGGCGGGGGGTGGCGAGTGATACCCTTAAACACAGTTCACAAACTCTGAGGTTAGTATTGTACGGGGGAGCCTCGAGGATATTGTACTAGCATAGGGTATAGGGAATATTTTGGAACCTGAGTTCCTGTAAGTTGCTAGAGAGGTCGATAGTTTAGAGATTCAATTGGAGAAATAATACATGTGTTCGGTAGCGGCGCTTAAAATCGACTGTGCTGTCAATATAGACCCTTGCCTGGTTGGAAAGTGGGGTTTTTTTTATCCGCTATTTACAGAATACACTATTGAGTAGACAGAAACTTCCGTGTGGACTGAGCTAGGCGTCCCGGCAATTTCAAGTTTCCAACTGGCCCTGAGATTGGAGTTAATCCCTGCAAAGGTCTGATTGGTATAGTCAGTTACTCCCAAATTACCGGAGGAATTATCGGTACAGGTGTTGAACTGGAGATGCTTTCTCCACTGTTATATGTGGTCATGTTAATAGTAGTATGGGAAATATCATTACGGTTGATATTACTGAATCGGGTAGAGTTTCATAGGGTTGAATTATTGTTACCAGGTGGGCTGATACACTCCATACAGCCAACGGTTTATTTCGACCGTCAGTTGAACACACCCAGAAAACCTTCCATATATTCTTTAAAAAATTTAACTTGACTGTCTCTTTTGAAGACGACACCAATGTACCTAATTTATTAGATATCACCAATGAGTTAGGTGCAAAAGTATATTACCCTTTCCATAGATCTAATGAATCACTACAATATATCAACTTCCTATCCACTCACCCTGCACTTACCCATAATAGTATCGTCACGGGTATCTCCATTAGAATTTCTCTTTTAGCAAATGAAAACATCTTTAACAAGCGCCCACCACACCCCCATTCTATAACCGAGTTGTCTAGATCAGTGTTTTCCGCTAAAAGATCTCATATATCCCCAACACTTCACTTAAGGACAAACTCACACTTTACTTTCCTAATACGAATCTTGGCCCCCACCACCCATACACACTCCATCAAGCTACAACTAAACCCCCAACAACGGACCGCAGTCGTCTTTCTTTCTCTCTATTTTAACTGTTTGTTCTTTGAATTGGTTACACACAAAAAAAAATAAACACACACACACACACACACACATATATCAGTTGAATAATGTTAAAACATAGTCTGGTTTTCACGTTTTTTATCATGGTATCTTTTTAAAAATTGTTTTAACAATGTTCAAGAGAGTTAAACAATAAAAAATAAATTCAAATTACGATGAAAGGGAACAATGTTTGTTTTATAAGCGTTGTGATGTATTAAGAGATAAGGAAATAATTTTATTCGCGAACGCAGGATAATGCTAATAATATAGCACGAACAGGATAAGCTACCCATATTTTGCAGAAAAATGTGTCGGCAGCCAGCCATAAGACATGTTTCTACAAAATATGTGTTGTTTATCCTGTTCATGCTATATTATTAGCATTAGCCTGCGTTTGCGAATAAAATTATTTCCTTATCAAAAAAATATTTTGTGATGTTCATAAAGTTCAATTAGCGCTTCCATACGTTTTGTAGTAATCTTCAGATTTCGAAATGTATTTCACTGACAGTTGAGTTCTTGACAACTTCAGTGAAATTACTGACTTCTTTTTTTTACTCCTCTTAGAATTATATATATATATGAAGTGCCTTGCTCAAGAACACAACACACCACCCTGTCTAGAAATTACAACCACGATCTCGCGATCGCAAGTGCAGTGCACTAACCGTTAGGCGATTACTTCGACACCTGACATCATGCACCTGTTGAAGAAACGTTGACTTGTTGGCGGGAGTGATCTCAATCGTTCAGCAAAAAGCCTGAACACCCATATATCGCCTTCGACGGGAGACCACATCCTGCGTGTGTGCGTGTGTGTGTGTGTGTGTGTGTGCGTGTGTGTGCGTGCGTGTGTGTGTGTAGGTATTTGTATTTTCAATACTTCAACGTGACTATGTATGTGTGTATAAATGTGTGTGCCTGTGTGTGGGTGTATTTGTATATTCTTTTATGTTTGTTTTGTAGTAAAAGTCTAAAGAAGTGCGGCAATATTTTGCTTTCTCTTTAGATACTAGATTTTACTGTCTAAAGGTGGCTAACTTAATTTTATGAGTTGTTTAGAAGCAATGTTTCTGTGTAACAATGAGAACACTTTTTAAACATTGTGACTATAAAAGGCGGTGTCCACAACACTGTCAGCTGATCAGTATTTGATTAAATAACGTCAGCGAGAAGTAGCCATCTTGTTAATATTCTATTGATTAAGTCACCTGGCCTTGTTGTTTATCAATTCATTTACATTCTCAGCTTTCTTTCACATAACAACTATCATCAACAGAAGTTTACCTTATATCAGTATTTATATCATAACAGCCTTCTATAATACTGGCTAATTTCATCCATCTTACTAATTTCATTACTATAGCTTCTATGTAAGTATGAATCTTTCTTCTTATTGAAGAAATATGGTGGAGACTTGTTTTCCAGATGATTTCCTCTAGAATGATTATCTTATTTGACCTACCACTCCGTCTCCCTCCAATCTCTCCCCTATCTTTCCTTTCTATTTTTCTCGTCAGTCCCAGATGTTTTGTGCTTTATATTTAACACATGATGTTCTCATATACTTCTTATACTATACAGCCATTATAGTTTGAAAGAAAATTTCCATCATTTCACTCTCTATTCTGTCCACATGAAACCAAGTTCTGTCTGGTAGATTTAGTATTGATCTGGTCTGTTAGCATTGATTACTAAATACAATATTCTCTTACGGTATCCAATAAACTTACCAAAACACGCCAAGCTTTCTAAATGTTTCATCAAACCAAAATTTATTGAATGTAAATAAATTGCTTATAAGGAAGTACGAAATAAGAATAATCGATATTTAGTGGAGTGACTTGTTTAGTCACAAGTAATCCCTATTAACGAATTTCACAACTGAACTTTTTTTTCAATAGTCTCAGACATAAATAAAACAGATTCCATAGTGAAAGTTTTATTATTAATAGTAAAAGAAGTCCAGTGAAGTGAAATCTTTTCTTTCTTGTCATGGGTATCTTTAAGTACAGTTTAGTAAAGTTTATCTCAGTTTTTCACGAGACATCTTTTTTTACTTCATAAGTTTACAGTATTAGTCTTTCATGTCACACTGAAACTAATCATTTAATAAAATTAAAATTTGTTTATGCTCAAGTAAAGCAAATGTTAATTCAAAGAGAACTACTGATACTAATAATTTCTCTAACTAATTAATGTTTTTTATCTGAATCAATTATTTTTTTATATTCCACTTTTTCCAGTACATTTTCTCTTCGAGGTGTGTATACATGTTTTCATGTTTCTCTATATCACTGTAAATGAACAAGAATGTAAACATGCATATAAATCTTTTTATATCCATTCTATTTTCCTTCCTTTTTATTCGTTTATTGTTTTTTCGCTTGACTAATTCCTACCAAACGCTCCAATACTGATAAGAAATCTCAGTCAATATCAGCAAACATAATAATTACAAGACTACGCTTGTTTGCTATATTGATTTCCTAATACGTTTGTTGTTAGGTTCACAAGAGGGACAGCTGAAATGGTGTCTTTCGTTAGCTGTTTTCCTCTTACATATACTTTCTATTCTGGAGATAATATCTGGATATTAAAAATAGGAAGCTGCAACGAATCTAACGTGGCCGGCAAAAAATTAACGAATTTAATCCCCGTAATAAACAATGCTTATTTTATGTTTCTCTGTGGTGTGTAAATTAATTGGATATTCTCAATAACTCGTACTGACAAACAACTTTATATGAGAGATAGTCAGATCGTTCCCTATGAAACATAATTGTACTTTGTAGAGGTTGTAGAGGTTGTTTAAAGTATGCTTATAGAGATAACATTGTGCAACAAATAGTTATTTTAGCTTAAACTATTACAACTGTCAGTCAAGAGAGGGATAATTATTCGTTTTCATCATAACACAACAAATGTTAAGGTTTTTTACTTCTTTCTATCTAAGTAATGAACTTGCTTCAAAAAGCAACTCTGGGTTTATCTGTTGCTGACATATTTCACACGTGTATTATGTCAACACTACATTATAAATGTAATTAAGTAATCTTGAAAACTAAAGATTACAGATAAGACTGTTCATTCCTCAAATTGCCAAATATTCAGATTATTTGATACGCAAGGGGTTCAGTAATTACATATAAATACCGAAAAATAATAAGGTCCATTAATACGGTGGAAGATTGCATGCACTTGAGTGACACTGTCATATACAAATGACCACTGAATGACTACACATATGCACACACTTACACATTATGCATGCACGAGCGTATATGAATGCATGCACGTATATGTGCATGTCTGTGAGAAAGAGAGAGAGAGAGAGAAACAGAGAGAGGGCATGTGTGAGTGTGTATATGAATTTATATGTATTCATATGCTTATATGTTTACATGACTAGTTTTCTCTCACTCTTTTTCTGCACACACACAGATATATATATGTACATATATATAAACATATATATATACATATATATATGTGTGTGTGTGTGTGTGTGTGTGTGTGTGTGTGTGTGTGTGTGTGTGTGTGTGTGTGTGTGTGTTGCTTGTATTTGTAATTCTGTCACATTTTCTCCGTTTTCGGAGATTTTTTCGTTCTTTTTTGTCTTTATCGTCGTACACATTCGCTTGCTTTCTCCCAAAATTTTTAATGGGGCCAACCAGGTTTGAACAATCTCAAGTGTGACCCGCCGAAACTGTAAGTATAATTAGGAAACTTGACTGAGAAGAGAAGAATGATCCGTCCTTATTTTTTCCTGTCCGTCTTTGTATTGGCTATCTTTCCAGCTTCGTCCAACTCGCTTCTTCACCAAAATCAGTACCGTAAAGAGATACAGAAAGGCATGACCCCAGCCTCAGGTTGAAAGCAGTAAAAGAATAAAAGAATATATATGAATGTCATTATTCAGTTTACTTCAAGATTTCTTGCCAATAGAGAAAGAACCGGTTCCTAACCTAAATCTAAGTATCCTTCATTGGAATTTCAACATCAACAACAGCGCATTTTCTGTTTGTATGTACGTATGTATGTATGTATGTATGTACGTATGTACGTATGTATGTATGTATGCATGTATGTATGTATGTATGCATGACCAGATTTGTATGTTTTTATATATGTATTCTCATGCATACAGTTGCATATCTAAACATGCTCATATATATTTAAATGGTAAACTTCTGGGAAAGTTTACAGAATTTTATAGTTCCAGTGATGGATTCGATCTGTAGTCTTCGAATTAGCTTTCTCCTTTCAGGTTTTGAGAAGCCTAATTTCTCAAGATTGGTATTTAGGCAGTGTGTTATATATATATCCCAGGGCCCCAATGATTACAGGTATAAACCTAAACTTACAATCTGGATAGAATAACTGCAGATTTCTCAACAGTTCAGCATAGGTGTTCTCTTTTTCACTGATCTTCAGCTTTATATTAATATCCGTTGGGCAGCTAATTTCTACAACTGTGCACAGTTTCTCTTCTCTATCCCCAAATATTATATCAGGTCTGTTGTGCTTACATATTATTAAGGTCTTCACTGGTACATTCCACCAGTATTCCTTTTCATTATGAGTGGCTATGGCTTCTACCTTATTGTGGGTTTTTATTTCTTTGTCCTCGGGATTATCCTTCCGACGGATTTCATTATAGAGTGTCTTTGCTACAACGTCATGTCCCATCGGTAGATAATGCTGTGATGACATTTTCGGACAACTGCTTATGATATGGATGATATCTTCAGTGTGAACTCCATAAAGTCTGCATCGGTTGTCACATTTTACTGCTTTTCCTGCATCTCTATCTCTTTTGTGAATCATATATGTATGTATGTTTGTGTGCTAAAAAAGTACATTTCGTAACTGCGAGGTTCTGGAATCTGTCCCACCTAGAGGCAATTACTTTAAACCCGAGCCAAGCAATAACTTCGGAATGAATTTGGGAGAGGACGTTCATGCCTGAACCTATTCTTATAAATGTGATTATGTGTGTATGTTTGTGTGTGTGCGTGCGCGTGTGTGTATATGTGTGTGTGTTTGTGCCAGAGTGTAAGTGTTTGAATGTTCACAACCAGTCACCCATGGAAAGCCCATCCCATGTTGGAGCTTTGAGTTGACTGTCAAATTATGTTACAATAGCCACATGTAGCTATTCTGCCGAGCATACTGAATTCGGACTATGTGAAATTTAATTTTAATACATTTTATATTTCTTATATCATACACATACACACACACACATATGCATCTCTCTCTCTCTCTCTCTCTATATATATATATATATATATATATATATATATATATATATATATATATTGCAGAATTACGTACAAGTTATTGCAAAGTATCCCGGTCGCCACGCTAATAATTCACTTAAGTAATCTAGTCGCACTCTATATACTGAGCTGTGTAAAAGAAAGGTAAAATTTATGTCGGCGGAAATTGAACTCAGATTGTTGAAAGTCGCAGCATAAGTGAAAACATTTTTTTATCCAAATTAACAATATTTCTTTTAACCACCTAGAATGCGTTTTTCAGTTTTAAACAAAGCTAAGGTACATTAGATAATTTAGTCTTGAATACCACTAATATGTATATTCAAGCCTTGAATACCTCTAAAAGATCTGCTCGTTCAGTCTGGCATAGCGCTAAACAACAACAATAACGACATGTGTAGCAGCATCAACAACTCGATAATATTGCTTTTCCACTCTAAATAACAGAGTAGTTAGATGTGTGAATTTTTAGATAATTCTCTGAAAATATTTTGAGTTTTGCCGTCAAACTATTATCAAATATTACAATTTTGTCCCCGACAATGAATCATTAGAGCCAGATCGAAGATTGTTAGCATGTAAATTCACCGAACCTGGCATATCTCTAAATGCCAACGTTGACTTGCACCAGAGATGTGCTTATCAAGTAGGTCTAGACGCTTGGGCGTCTATTCGAAGAGTAGAATGCTCTGGGATGCTTCTATAATCTTTGTAATCGGCTATTTTGCTGAGGCACATGCTAGAAATAAACATATAACAATGTTAAGCGATTTATCTGTTTTACTCTATCATACATGTTTCTGAATGATCAATGGATATAATAAAATTAGATGGCTCCCTATTCATATGAACTAGGAAATAAAAGGTTGTTAGTGTCAGTTCTTATGTATTATTTTTCATTTCACTGTGTAAGTGTAAATAACATTCATTATAGTAATAATGTTGAGCATAGTAACATCTATCTGTGTGATATGTAGAATACTTATAGGGAAGGGTAGTGAAATTATGTGATGTTCATCCTTATTCACCAACATTAATGACGTTGTGATGATGTTGCAGTTGCTGTTGTTACTGTCGTTGTTTTGACCTAGGTCGCTATAATGAGGCAACATTCACGTAAGAAGGCGTTCCAGCCATAACCATCTCGTGTATCTAGATGTATATTATCTAATGTGTCTTTCCCCTTTCGCGAACATAGGATGTAGTTTAAGAGATTTGGTTGTTATTCGTTTTAGCTTCCTCATCGGCTCAATTAGTGACATAATTAGCCAATGTGTATTGTCAAAAAAAACAAAAACACGAAAAATACAAATCGAATCAAACTGAGTTTGTAGAACTGGTAGCGCTCCAGAATATACACAAATTGCACGTATTTTCTTTCTTTTGTGTCTATGATAAAATATTGCTCATTTAGAATTTATCTATTGTAATTTACCCCCTTGGCCAAAATAAAGTCCAGTCTTATCCGTCACATCTTTCTTCAGGACTACATTATCCAGTGGTTACGAATTCTTTTAAATGTTGTACAATCTGTTTTGAAGTAGATTTAGCAGATATTTCTAAGAAATTGAGCAACATTTGTTGAAGATGCCTCGTAGGCCCTACAATATTTTACTTTTATCGTGGAAGGTATAAATTATTAAGTACTTAATGCACAGGGGTTGCTTTCGTCGACTATATTTCTTTTCTGTGAAACGTCGCATTTAGTGAAGCCATAATGAATAACTATACAGGCGTGAATGTTTGGACGGTCTTTGACTGTCCTAAGGTGATAGATTTACTTCGCCCAGTTCAAAACCACAGCCTATCTTTAACACTTCACTTTGTTGCTAGTGTTCTGTGGAAATGCCTGGTTTGAGGATAACCTATGAATCATGTCTTTTTACTATCTTTCCCTCTCTCGTCTCAGTAACACTTAAAAAATCACAAACGCGCCCTTTCTCTCCTTACTAAGCAATAAATTAAGATATGAACTATGCATTTGAAATTATCAAAGAGGATGAATATTTGTGCTACACTAATATGCATCAGATTGTATAGCTATGTATACCTGTATACCTATATGTCTAATATACACAGCTTATGCACGACATGTTTCATTTTACATAATATGTCAGATAATAAATATTTGGTATGTGTAATATAGATTCCTTTGATTTATGGCAGTGTTTCTTTTGAGAAAAATATAAAATTCACACCATCCCTTACACCCACCCACACACCCATTTATGGGTGTGTGTCTGTGTATGAGTGAGTGTGTGTTTGTGTGGTGTAGTGTAACGTTGAGCCTAATAAGAAATCAATTTATGCAAGAACACAGTATGAGGGAGACAAAAGCTCTCGATGCTCTATTCTAAACCACCCACCGCCACTACCACCACAAACCTTGTAAGCTAATTTCCTCCGTTTAAGTTATCGCCTCCTCTAGGAAATGAATTAACTCAAGACACTTATTTTTCCTTTTATCTAAGGTTAATAGTGCTGCTCACCTTTTTATGGATATCTCTTATCATGAAAGAGCAATATATAATGTTTATCGCAATTCTGCATAAGTAATTGACTTTCATTTTTACATACACTTATAAAAATTTGTAGAATATAGTATAATGTTTAGGTTAAATATGTACTTTTCCAAGATCTCAAGTTCAACTATCCTATCTTCCATACAGTATGATATAACAGCATAATATTCTAATAACGATTTCGAATTTTTACGCCAGATCGTAAATCAAAGAGAGCAAAATACACAGTGAATCGAAACAGGACATTTGTAGCATTTACTTTATCGACAGTGGAGCAAGAAATGAAATCTATCAGACTTTAAATTGGGAAGTAAATGGGGGTAATAACTAAATCTAGAACGTACTTAATTCAGAATTCCACCATTTAATTCCGGTATCCTGCCGTTTCTTCTATTCTTCATGAGTATTATTCCAATAATAACTCAATAATGCTGAATACGTATTTCTGTTACTGTATTTCAAAAACAATTCACTGATGTGGGCGTTTCGATATATCTTCTTTCACTTGCAATTCATAATTTTCATAGCATCAAAGAGACCACCTACATCTACATCTTGATGGATTATTGTTTTGCGGTTCTTTAGAGAAAATAATATCTCATCGATTCTTTTTTTTTTTCCGTATGTTTCTGATCCTTGTATTCAGGTTCCAGCAATATTTCTGAAAACTAATGTCAATATCATTATCTGTAACACAAAAAAATATTCCAGATATATTCTATGCTTCTCTCACGGGATATAATATGTGGAAATAGTATCTCACAAATGATAATTATAAGGGCTAATACATTTCCATTTCACTTTACATTCTATACCTATTAAAAATTCTTCCCATATTTTTTGTGCATATGGTTGTTGATCGGGGATTTTACTTTTCACTTTCAACGTTAATATTCGATATGAGGCATCATATATTTATCCGTTTTTCATATCAGCCTTTTTATTCTAGTTTCAATCATTTGTAGGTTAGGAACTCCATTCATATGCACACACATACACACGCACAAACACATATGCGCACACACATACGTATAATGTTTGTGAACTCCATAGTAGTTAACCGATTTTCCTTGGGAAGAGGTATCTGTCGATTTTAAATTTCGTTATAAGATAATAAGTTCTTAGCTCTCTGAAAAACTGTAATTCATTATGCCAGGCTCCAACAGTCTCATTTCAGATGAATATTTCGAATTATATAACCCCCAACTTTTAAATGCTGTCCTTAAAAATGTTTAATAAAAGTTTTCTATCCTTCAGTACAAGACCTGATCCGGCATATTTGTGTCGTTTCTACCAACAGGTAAAAACAGAAAAAAACCCATCTGTTCTGACTTATATTTAATATGGTATATGCCAACACTGATCGCCATTCTCAAACTAAACAACTGTCAAATTTTATATCTTGATTCCTAGCCAACGATTTGGCGTGGTCCAAATGCTAATCCCCACTGAAACTCGATTCTACTTATCATATGTTTAATAGTCATATTTTTTTCCTTAATGCAGGAAATATATCACATTTATGGTTTTCTTGTAACCCTTAATGTTTTTCAAATTTCATGATTAATTATTGAGTTGCATTATAAGGAAGTGTATAAAGTTATACTTGTATGGAACCCTTTTTTGAGATATATATGTTCACTTTGAATATACACATATATATATATATATATATATATATATATATATATATATATATCAAGAATATTAGGGGTTTAGTCCACTGGTAAGCTAAACAAATAGGTACGCTGAGTAAGTGCTATAATTGGTCATCCGTTAGGTTCCAATTTCACAGCTGAGACTGGTCCTAGGATCCGTATTAGGCCTCCGTGTTAGCAGGTACATATTAGAGGAAAATACAACAAAAACCAAGGCAGGATGGGTATCTCAAGTCATTTATAATAATTTAATTGGGATAAGGTTAATTTGAAGTCTTACATCTGTTTCTGAGATATTCCAAGTGATAGGTTAGCATGTACGTACACTGGGTATTCTGTCATCGGAGACAAGGTGAGTATGTATGAAAGTTCTAGACAGGGAAATTCACAGTTTATAAGGAATAAAAGAGAAGAATAAAAGTAGATAGAAACAAACAGGAGAATAAGGTTCACAGTCCATCTTTTTCCAGAGGGTATGGAGGTTGGTCCAGACTTCCGTGGAGGTATAGCCCCTCAGGTAAATCCAGGTAGTATTTCGATTGAGTTCCCGTTGAAGCAATGGATTAAGTGGTTAGCTAGTATTAAATGGTCCACGTGGGTATATAGAGTGAGAAAGACAGACTTCAAGATAGACAGAAGCGGATTGTGAGTGGACTGAAGAGAGAGGAGAAAGAGAGAAAAGAGAAGAAAGAGAGAAAAGAAGGAGAAAGAGAGAAAAGGAGAAAGAGAGAAAAGGCAGGTATGAGATAGATGCGGCAAAGAATAAATGAGAGCGAAAGTAAAGTAAAATCAAAAATACAAAAATAAAAAATAAAACTAAGAAATAAAAGAAAAAAAATAACGATGCCAGTATTATTCTTCGTAAGCGTAGGTTCGGGGTGAGAGGTCAGGCGTTAGGGTTTTGGAAAAGTGGAGGAGGAAGGTATTTACGTCAATTAATTAAATAGATGGAATCTAAGTTAGGTGTTGTCAGTAGTCAGTAGGGATAGATAAAATTAGATGCCTAGCTTAAGGAGGTATATATAGGCTAAAACTACAAAATGGATAAAGGATACAAATTGAAGAATTAAAATTTAAAAGTTAAAAGTTAAATTAAAAATTAAAAAATTAAAATTAAAAATTAAAAAATTAAAATTAAAAATTAAAAAATTAAAATTAAAAATTAAAAATCAAGGAATTCAAAAATTAAAGAATTAAAGCTAGCTAACTTCTAAGATACTTATGTTGATAGAAGAGAAAAGGAAAGGAAAAGCGTACGTATATTATAACGACCGTGGATGCATATAGGCTAGTGTCATGTGTGTTGATTTTGTTTGTATTTGGACCTATGGAAGAATCTAAAGGTCCGATAGAACTTATGCTAACATGTAGAAAATGTTTCGTACTGTTTATTGAGTAATTGCGGTGAATTATGAATTAATATTTGGAAGGCTTCTTTCAGGCAGAATCCACATGTGAAGTGCTGGCCTTGGTCTGGGACCCCATATATATATAACAAGAATGGAAGACCTGTTTTCGAAGATACAATTACTAACTCCAAACAACACTAAAAGCCACTGGACTTGAGCGTACATCGTTTTAGATACAAGCTCGAGATCGCACCAACTGGCAGCGTTCCACCAGCGTTGGAACTAAAAACTTTGAAACCGCCAGAAGACATAAAGAAGAAAGAACCTCGTTCTCCATCAACATTGCAATGTAGTCAATCTCATCGACTCTACCATGCAAAAATTGGTGTACATAGTAATCAACGCCATCACCATAAAGGAAGCGTTCAGCAAAGAAATTAAACTCTCGGGTCTGAGATAAAGCCGACAACGAAGTTGTATATATATATGTGTATATATATATATATATATATATATATATATATATATATATATATATATATACATACATACATATATACATACATACATACAGTCATACATACATACATACATACACATACACACACACACACACATATGTATATGCATATGCGCCTAAGTGTGTATGTGTGCGTGGGTGTTTGCATAGGTGTAAGTGTATGTGTGTGCGTGTTTTACGTTTTCTTTGAACTACATACACTAAAACAGATTTCTTTCGATTTTTCGATGGATTCATAATTTTTATATTTATATTTTCACAGTAGAATCAAGAAAAACAACTATTTTAATATATTTCTAAAATTTAGATTTTATTTTTCAGAAATAAATATTATATCGGTTGAATCAAAGCCAATTTGTCAGTAAACTGCGTTTAAGTGATGAAAAAGATTGTGGTAATTTGCCAAATATATGACAAAATAAAGTGAAAATAGAAATCAGTGTGAAGTGTCTACTTTGATATTTTTGCACATCAGACCAACTAACCTTTGAATAGAATATTCAACTACACTGGAACAATGAGTCATGAGTTGAGATCATCAATATCTATTTGTCAAGACAATGCCAGAATTTGAACTTTCTTTTGGGAAACAGGGGTGTGCAAAACCTGTTAAAAACTGATCGCAGATATACACTTCGATTGAATATTTGTTATTTATGCCGGTGTTGTTGTTGTTGTTGTTGTTGTTGTTGTTGCTGCTGTTGTTGTTCCTGTTGCTTAGCCTCGGGCTTGTCTGATGTCACTGACCTATAATCAAATAGTGAGCAATACAATTTCAGTTAATGAAAAATAATTTCTATAGGGAGTGAAAACCATTTGCTCATTGCTTAAACCTAATCAATACAGGTAAGTGCGCCATCTCCGAAATCGCAGTTAATTAAAATTATAATTACACATGTGGAGAAGAAAAAAAATCATTAACGCATGTGCTAATGTTAATTAAAACTGATCTTTATTAGGCTTAGTGGCAAATCCGGATATATTTCAGCATTATGAAACTTCTTCAGTGAAGTATAGCCTTTTGACATTTGCCTGACACCATCCTACCTACTATGCAGATAATGTATCAAGATTAAATTATCTAATGTATTCTTTCTTTTATAGAAAATTAGGATTCAATTTGAGACATTTGAGATTGTTATTTTTAGCAGGGGTTGAATGATAGCTGTTATTTTTGTATGTCAAACGACAACACATAGACACTCACTCAGGATGGATTCTATCGTAATAATCTGGTTGATTATTCTTGCAAAATGGTGAAATAAAATGAGAAACTAAAATACTGTGCTTAAACGATAAACTCTGTATAAACACTTCAAAAGCAAGTTAAATGTGAATGAAGACATCTGTTGGGTTATGAAGATCGTTTTGCAGACATATTTCGTTTCTGGTTTTATAACAATACGAGGGGTCTTCGGTGAATTCAGTCTACCATAGCCTTGGATCTAACAGACCATCCTGAGTGATATTCGGCAGATGCAGAGTACGTGGAAGCATGTCAGCAAGATCGTTGATGCTCTTAGTTGATAAATGAATACAACTAGTGCTCTTTATACATGGAGTGAGTATATATATATATATATATATATATATATATATATATATATATATATATATATATATATATATATATAGTCTTTTAAGTTACAATATAACTGATTCCTAATACATTAGCCAGCAAAAATCTTTGTATGGTTTATATGATTCCTGATCGAAGAAAACAAGTTACCAAAGAAGAAATCAATCATAGATTAAACAAATTTGTAGGACATATATTCCTGTTTTAACCAGATTATAATCAAAAGAAAAAGATATTTTCGAAGCATGAAAGCAAGTATCGTGGTTTTGACACAACTGTAACCTATATATCTTTAATAGATTACTTTGGGGTAAATTTCCTAATATGAGATTTGGTCTGTTTGAAGAAGCAGCAATACCTTTGCACATTGGCGTGAGCTATAGCATAGAATGGGTCTTTATAAAGGGTTACCAACTAATTAGAATTGAATATTTCTGACTCTAATTGAGTGGTTACGGAATGAAGTTCGTAAGAATTTGTGTTTCAGCATTTCTAGCAAGTTTCAAGGGCTAAAATTTGTTTCACATGACTAGAGAGCATAACAGAGCAGCATATTAATATTTTGACATGTGTAATGCTTGAGTATAACCTTAAACTTCTACTAATACTAAATAATTTCACCAGTCCGTCCTCGGAACAGGATCCCGTTAGAATTTGCTACTGGCACCCATGCACTTATAAGACACTTAGCTGCAGATTTTCAGATCTCACTAGTCTAGCAGAACCCGTAAATTTACAGCTATTTAATTCAAAAATAAATGCACCAAGTCTCATTTTATATGGATTTCCTTATTTATACTTCCTAAGAAATTTAAAATAATTTCACTAATTCGTATCTCATATTAGGAAAATTAAGCAAAAGTCTACCAGTTAAAGAAATATCTGCTACAGCTGTGTCAAAATTTGGATATTGCCTAAATTCTTCGAAAGTAAACATTTCTCTTTGATTATAATAATCTGGTAAAAAGACGAATATTTGTCATACAAATAATTGATTTCTTTCGTGGCTGATCTTTTTCTTTGAAAAATTAATGCATAGAAAAAGAATATAGGCTACGTAAACTAAAACCTTAAAGGGTTTTCGCTGGTTAACGTATTAGGAAACAATTATATTATTCCTTAAAGGACACCACTAAAGATGTATAGCTGTATAAGTCGTATCGACTTTCTTGATAACATTTTATGGATTTGGACACGCGTCGAGATTAAATCTACTTCTCAAGTGTGACTCTATGACAAAATAAACCGCAATAGCTGAATTATCGATAATCTCCTTAGCTGGTGCAAATAGAGAAACAAAACTGGCATACCTTAGCTGATTAAATAAGATTCGGGTATTCCAAATTTCAATAGATATGAATAGGTTTGAATCAAGGACATCTCTTCATCTCATTACTTTGGTTTAGGTGTGATCCTTCTGATATAAGCGGATTTCCGATCGCAAACTCATTTAAACGAGAGACACTATATATTTCTTTTATATAGAGAGAGCGTCAACAAGAACATAAACATTTAGTCGACTATATGCTTCAATCAAATTTGGAGTTTGATTACCTACCTCCGAATGACAGTAAGTAAGATAGCTGCATAGCCTCTCAGTAGCTATTTAACTATTCTTGCAAGTTGTATATATTTATCAGTTTACCTTTGGAAACCGATGACACCTTACCTATCTAGATATTGTCTATTCCCTATAACACAAGACTTTCTTTCACTTGCTGTAGGTTTAGAGGAGGCTACAAAAACCATAATAGGCTTCTAAGTAATGGGTATCGTAAATTAGCGAACAAATCATACTAACATCACGATCTATATCAATACCAGAAAGTTTTAGGTGTATCAGAGAGATTTAGAATGCAACATTTTAAGAGTTTTAGGGATAATTTGATTAGTATTCGCAATATTCTACATGAAGTGGTCCAAAGTAACATGGATGACTCTTACAGTCAAGTATAGGTCAAAACAAAAACGAAAATTTCATACAATCTTCGGGTACGAGATACATTTTATAATGAGGACTACAAGTTAATTGTACGTATCAACAAATCAAGAATAACATGAACACAAAGGAACGCTTGTCATGAATACTTGGTGAATTAGTAGTTTCGATCATTCATCAACTAATAAAATAAGGACCTACTGGATTGTAGCTGACAGACTTGTATTCACCGAATATGTTCTCGTTAGTGTACATAGCAGTATCTAGAATAAAAAAGAAG
>NC_142929.1:103639950-103684950 GCF_046866305.1 Octopus bimaculoides
GACAAATGAGATGAAGCTAACTATTTTGTTGGGCGTGCTAACGATCCTGCTACAGGGGCCCAAAACATGGAGGACAATATCGAAGAACGAGTTACAGCATAAAAAGTTACAAAAGCATGTAGTGTTAACGTCAATTAAGGAGTTAAGCTACCACATTAAAGAATGTAACAGAGGATTTATTAAAGAAAGTAGAGAAATAAATAATAAATAAATAAATAAATAAATAAATAAATAAATAAATAGAATCGTCAATATCGAGGCAATCCACTTAGAGTAATCAAGGGTAAACCCCACACAAAAATCCCGGATTACTCTGCTATCTGCAAGGCATGAGAAAGTGCCCTCTTCCAGTTTCTTTGCCATTGCGTAGAAAACCATATTCAGAGCAGATCCATTCAGTTTCTCCAGTTTTGCCACTGTGAACCACCGTTTGATAAACACAATAGAAAGCAGCACCTCCCTCTCTACCTTCACCTTCCTCTTCAAATGATATTTGAAGAAATTGATAGGAAGGTGCCTCTCTTCAAAACTTTCAGATGGGTCCACCACACACTCTCTTTTGCCACAACCACTAAGTAGAGAAAGATCTATCTTCCTTCTCTGTTAAGGGAAGGTGGTGCGTCGAACTTCACTATACACTCAGCAAACAGGTGAATTTGTCTTACACCCGACAACATCTGCTCCACACAATCACACAACTTTCTAATGCACAGACACTGAATTATTGCATGCAGGACGGTTTCGTCGCCCTGCAAACATCTCGGGCAGGTTCCACTGTTGGCACTTCCATGCCTGAAGAACTTGTCTCGAACAGGCAATGCTCCTCTGTAGCACTGACAAGCCAAAGACCTTTGGAAATAATCCATGATCTTCGACCCGAAGGTCCTCTGGAAGAGACTACTCAGGCTGTTCTTGTTGATACCAAGATTCAATCTTAGGCCATCATCCTAGATCATCAACTAGCCCCCTCTGGAAATTTTAGGTTGTTTTCCCGCTAACGGTTTTGGGGACAGCTGGTACAATGCAGTGAGCGTCTGACAACATTATAAATGCCAAACACCCAACATTGATCTACGTTTGACCCATGACTGTAGCTCTATCAATGAGATGAGCTGCGAAAAGATGTGTCGCACGAAAGACGCCCACACCAGTCCACTCATATTTTCGTCGTCGTCGTTCACATCATCGCAGTGATTTAGATATTTCTGTTGGTGCAACAGCCTCAAAGCATGGCGCTGCATCATTAATGATGGCATCCGAAGACCACCACGGTATGGATGTTGACAGCAGATGGATTTTCTAACCAGCAGAATCTGACCATTCCATAAGAATCGGAAAAGTAAGCGCTCCAATATGAGTTTTCTGAGGACAAGGTTCGACGGCTAGGTGGTAGTACACTACCGAGGTTATATATGCATTCGCTACTTCCACCCTTCCTTTCAGCCCACCTCTGGGTGAGCTTGGCCACCCTAGTCATAACTGCTTCCCAGTTCCTATCTCCTTGGAGATCTGGTCCGAACTGGACTCCGGGCACTTTCACCGGTCCCTCCACCCAGCATCAGAAATCGCTGCTAGTCGACTGGTCTCTCCAAGAGCCTGGTTGCAGACCTACTTACTTCTGATTGCTCCTGTGCCCCTCCAAAGCCCTATCTATGACACAATTGACCAGTGTCTCTCCAAAGTCAGATCTATTTCCGACCCGTTCTACGATGTATCTCATAAAGTGGAGATTAAGGTGAATAGTACAAGACAAACGTCGAAACATTTAATAATACTACACAGTAGTAGAAGCAAAGGTGGCAGATTTAAATAAATAACGGTTATACTGTCGCCATGGTTACAAAGGTTAGCCACAGCGATACAGCTCAAGGCACTATTGGTGGAGACTAAGCAACGTTGTAATAGCAAAGTTAAAGTAACTGTAACGGTATTAATTGAGGAGTCGACAATAGTGGCAGAGACAACAACCGTCTCTACATCTGCCACAATACAGGGCTGAACACTAATAATTTTAATATAGTACAAATATGTCTTACGAAATAAGAAAGAAAACTACATCAGTACACCAATTCGTTTTCCTATGGTTAATCTGGAAGCACGTACCCCAGGAGAAAGCCAGCCTGGGTTCGAAAAGTCATCCACTGGCATACAATCTTCTCTGAATACGAAGCTGGTTAGTCACTTGAATGGAAACTGCCCCAATTTGAGCCCTCCAAGTCCACCACCACACCTACCACAGAAAGACAGAATGAAAATTGTAAGAGGATCAAATGGACCCGAGAAGAGTATAGAGAAGTAATATACGCCTATTACTATGCATTAAGCGGGCCATCTGAAGAGAAACATACCGCACACTCTTATCAAATATGGAGAACACGAAATCAAAACAGCAACGAAAACAAGTTAGCAAATATTAGGAGGGATATCTTCAGAAATAACAGACTCACAGATAGTGAAGTAACCGAGATCAAGCACGCAGCGGAATATATGACGGAAATATAAGATAGAAAGGAAATGAAGAACGAGACGAACAGAGCAACTTTCCACGAGTCTCATTTGAAAAACTGACCAGAACAAGCAAACGTTTGGAAAAATAAATTGTAATGAACTTGATAAAGATAGCGATAAAAGTGGTAAAGAGACAATATTTGAAGATTACACATTCACTGAATAACATAGAGAGTCTATGATAGAACTGAGGCAGAAAATCCCGAATAAGCTTATAGTTGTGAGACACGCCAATATGCATTATAGAGAACCAGAAGGGTGTGAAAAATTATACAAGTTGACTCCCTAATAGCTTTTAGCAGAATTCCCCTACCATGGATCTTGAAAATTAGTCACGAGTAACGTAGCACCATTATAAGTAAATACATGCTGTGAGAAAATGACAAGCAATTCTGTAAATACAAAGAAAACAGAAAATTACCCAATTTCAATTAGAAGAGTAATTCTCTAATAACATTTCCTTTGTCTACTTTTCTGTCTCATGCTTGTTCCTTTAACGAACATGATAAATGAAATTGAAATATGATACAATTTCTATGGGATGACAATTAACTAACTTTTGTCTATAGATGGCTTCAAATTGTATAATGCAAATGAGCAACAACTAGAAACACAGTTGTAAACAGCACGAATTTTTCTAGAGGAACTGATAGTAAATACTGATTAGGGAAATGCACCAACACAAACTTGAAAAAATCGTGGGAGAGTACAACCTATTGAAGACAAATAAAGAAGTATTATAGATTAATTTTTAAAACATAGACAATAACTTCAATAACTATCATTTCCAGTAATATGTTGTAGTTGTACTATTTTGAAGTAAACGTTAAATGAAATAGTGTGACTTGACTCAATGGCATGAAAAATAATGACTGCATTCAGAAGTTAACATCAAAATCCGGAATGGATCGATATTTAACACGAATATAAGAGGCTTTATGCAAGTAGAAAACTATTATAAAATATTTACCGTAGAACTACCTAACTATCTATTAAATAATAAGACTATTAGAAGACGAACAAAACAGAAGAAAAATTTTCTGTGTGATAACGCCAAAAATACAAACAAAAAGCTGAAATGACAGATAGTTTTGAGAAGAAAAGGAAGAGGAGAGAAAATAATTGCAAAGAAAAAGATAAACACGAAGCTAAAGAAAGGGAATCTAGTTATGTTACTATAAGTCCAATACCGGTAAAAAGTTATCAGAGTGCCAACAGGCAAAGGAAAATCGTAGGACTGGAAACGCAGGAAGAAATCTGAGACGGGAGAGGCGTTGATTGAGTTATCGCAAAATATGATAACTATGCGAAGAAACAATTAACTTTATTGTCTTTGGCAGTTCAGTCTCAACAAAAAGGGATATGGGTGATATGGCATCTACGAGCACGTAAATTATTCGAGAATTATGAATTGTGAAAAAGAAAGACGTGTTATGAGCACACACTAGAAAGTTTTCAGAAAATGTAATGCAGCCTTTGAGATTTTCCAGTTCACACATTCGAGGATATGATGTGCAATTGGAGACAAATTGTTGCCAGCGACAACGAGGGAAGATGATGTATTTTAATCGAAGCATAAATCTTAGCAGATGATAAAGAACCTTTAAAATTAATGAAACAAATATCCTTATATAATGAGTTGTATTTAAAAAAAAACATTGAAATTATTATAAGTGAGAATGTAAACGAGACACATGTAAAAAATATATAAATTAAAACACAACAAAGTCTAGCCCTTCATATTTTTAAGTTACTAACCTATGAATGACAAAACCGAACTATAAAAAGGAAAATATGGATTATAATGAATATGAGAAAATTTTAATAATTCAATGTTTTAAAGATGGCGAGTTTGAATATGATACAATCCTAAATATGGTAATAATTGGAGAATTAAGAGAAATATAGATCTTATACGGCTACAAAAGATACTCACAAGGACAAAACAAGGATAAAATAGCATGAATAATATAAAGGTAGTCATTGTTCATGGGCGTAGACGCAAATATTATAACCTAGAACACTCAAATAATCTTTTATGCAACTACAATAGTAACAAGGTAAAACTTTAAGAAAAATGAACCTAAGCTCACGTGATCTACCGTTTCAGAAAGGAAGATAATGTATTCTAACAAATAAGATGGCAACAGATTATGCTTATTTCAGTTTAATTAACAACATTGATAAAATCGTGGAAAATGCAAATGAAAAGAAAGATCACTCACTCTTGGAACAAAAAACATAATAATACAAATGAGGAAGAGAAAGAACGAAAGATTAAAGAATACAATATGACAGAAGAACGAAAGATTAAGGAATACAATATGACAAAAGAACGAAAGATTAAGGAATACAATATGACAACAAATCTGCCTGCATTTAATTATTGTTCATATGAGTGATTCTCGCAAACTCGCAAGAAATCCGTCCTTAGCAAGTTCTTGTGAGTAGCGGCTTTGATCCTTTGAATAACTCAAACGGTTTGACATAAAATTTTTACCAGGTAAAAACAATACTGAAATGAATGCAAAGCCAGCAGCAAGCGAAGGAAAACCCGGTAGTTAAATATGAAATAAAGTTTTCCTCACGCACGGATGAAACGTTAAGAATCATTACGCCACTTGAACGGTCGCAGTAAAAAGAAACAAAACACACACATATTTCTTTAATTGCTACGAAAAAGAAAAAAAGAAAGGAAAGCATGTAAAAGTGGCAAAGTTACAATTGCTTATTTAAGTATTTTACGCACACAAAGGGTTCTGTGAAAATATTCATTGGATTACTAACTCAGCCAGGATGAAAACCTGAAAACCTACAAAAGAAGGAAAGCATCTTAATCCAAAAGACTATTGAAACCTTGCAAGAAGAAACATATTTCATGAGGATACCCCCTCTTTATTTGTTTTCTAACCGAACAACCCAGCTAAACAAAACAAAACTCGGATATAAGTGCTATGAGGTAAGGTTCTTCAACTAATTCCCACGAAATATGCGTACAAAGTATATTTCACGCTTTCCTAACAAAGTAGCAGTACTTCTATACATAGACTAAGTAACCCAAATTCAACTCCTTGGGAAAAGGGCTATATGGTACTGTTATGGACTTCCACAATTCTAAGGAGAAGGTTTCGAACTTCAATTTCATTCCCTCAACCAGATAGTTCATAATAATCCTAGCGTAACTGTCTACGTAACGAAAATGACTATAATGTAATAATAATCGCCATTGGAATGCTAAATTACTCTAGTATTCGTTGACATTAAGAGGAATGGAAAGCTACGAAATTTTATCAGCTGAGTTGTTGAACTGAATAAAATATTTTGGAAGTTATAGACTAAGTTCCTCGTCCCATTTGCAATCTGCACTTTTGCACGAAAAGAGAAATGCTGGGTTCTATAAATCATACTATGGCAAATCAACATTTGTTATTCTTGAACATGATAAACATTTCTTACTATATATCTGTTGAAATACAAAGCTTTTATTTCAATTAATTTTAGAAATAATGATGAATTTAGTAAAATGATTTTGTCATTCTTAAGTGGATGCTTGAGGGCGGTCAGTAAACAGAATCTTAAGAGCACTGGTAAGAAATGATGTGGTATTTGTTCTGGCATTTTACAATGACGCTGTGGTCAAAATTGCCTTTTATTCTTCCGAAGTCGGTAAAATAAAATACTAATCAAGGACTGGGGTCGAAGGCTCGACTAACGACCTCCCTCAAATTTGGTGACTTATGCCTGTATGAGAAAATTATTAAACGGGTTTTTGGAACATAAATTGATAGTTTAAAGCCATGAAATTTACAAAAAAAAAAAAGACCAGTCTTCGGCAGATTGGTATAAGAGAGTTGAACAATTTCCAAATGAAACCGATTCTTCTTTTAAGAAAGGAAGACTATTTCTCAAGCCATGAATAATAAAGATACTAATGGTTTCCGATTTCCCCCCTGAGAGAAGACGTAACGCATAATGGTTGTTGATTTAGACACAAAACCAGCAATTTTTAGAAGTGCTGAGTCGATTCCGTTAACACTCGTACTTGATTGACTCTTTATTTTATTGACGCCGAGATTCAAAGCTGCCCTCACCGTGATTTCAACCCACAACATAAAGGACAAGAAAAAATAGTTTAAGTATTTTTACCAACACTCTAACGATTCTGGTCATTCATCGACCTGAACAAATATACTTGTTTTAAAAAATGTGTATTTCGTCATTAACCCTCCACATCTCGAAGTTGAAATCACGGCAGCAATTTGTTTCATATTAGAACGTTATTGGCTTCAAATTTCGGCACAAGGCCAGCACTTTCGAAGACGAAGCTACGTCGGTTCGATCGAATCCGGTGCTCAACTGGTACTTAGCTTCTTTTCTACTGTAGGCACAAGGCCCGAGATTTTTGTGGAGGGGGCCAGTCGATTAGATCGACACCGGTACGCAACTGGTACTTAATTTATCAACCCCGAAAGGATGAAAGGCAGAGTCGCCGTCAGCGGAATTTGAACTCAGAAACTCAGATGGACGAAACGCCGCTTAGCTAACGATTCTGTCAGTAGAATGCCTTACAAATTAGAACGTTATTAAACGTATGACTGAGCATACAGAAATTTTTAATTTTTGTTAGCCGGAAAGAAAGAAAGAAAAAGGTATGGGAGGGAGGAAAGGACAGAGGAAGGGAAGATGGCTGGATGATGCCGATGGGATTCAATAGCTTTTACAGCCAAAAAGAAACGTCCCTAAAACTTCTGGCGGGAAAATAAGTAAATTCATCTTGCAACCGTCTATCTCTCTATTTCTCTGTCTACTAACCTATCTTTCCTATTTATAATAAAATACTCCCTTCTACTAAAGGCACAAGGCCTGAAATTTGTGGGGAGGGGATTGGTCGATTACATCGATCCCAGTGTTTCACTGGTACTTAATTTATCAACCCCGAAAGGATGAAAGGCAAAGTCAACCTGGGCGGAATTTGAACTCAGAACATAATGACGAACGAAATGCTGCCAAGCATTTCGTCCGGCGTGCTTACGATTCTGCCAGCTTTCCGCCTTATTCATAACAAAATAATGAGAAAGAGATCTTGAGATATATTCATTCAATAACCATTAAATTGAAAACTGAAATGCGTATTTATGAGAGGGGCTTTCGGATTTAGCATGATAAATGAGAAATAAATTTAATACAATGTAATTGAAAAATTATGATGATTTCTTTTTTGTTTTCTGCAAAATGTTTAAGAATCTACAATTGAATTCTAATTCTTTTCTATTCTAGGCACAAGGCCCAAAATTTTGGGGGAGGGGGCTAGTCGATTAGATTGACCCCAGTACGCAAGTGGTACTTAATTTATCGACCCCAAAAAGATGAAAGGCAAAGTCGATCTCGGTGGAATTGGAACCCAGAATGTAAAGACAGACGAAATACCGCAAAGCATTTCGCCCGGCGTATTAACGTTTCTGCCAGCTCGCCACCTTCAGTTCTCATTATCATCGTTAAGGCAACGAGCTGGCAGAATCGTCAGCATATTGGGCAAAATGCTTTGCGGTATTTAGTCAGTCTTTGGCTTCTTGGTTCAAATTCCGTCTTTTATCCTTTCAGGGGTCAATAAAATAAAAACCAGTCAAATATTGGGGTCGATGTAATACACCACTCAAACACTGCAGGCTCTGTGCCAAAATTCAAAACCATTAATATTATCATAGCAGCACCGTGGTTGACCTTGCCTTGAACGGAGGAATAATACCAGATTAATGACCCCAGGGAGGACAATACACCTTATGAAAGATAAAAGCAAGGGTAATACAGCTAACAATTATAGACCAATCACTTGCTTACCATTAGTGTGGAAGCTGTTATCATGAATGCTTTCAGAATGCATTTACGAGTACCTTGACAACCAGAATTTACTACCAGAAGAATAGAAAGGTTGCAGGAAGAAGGCTAGAAGAACGTATGTTCCATCATACATAGACAAAGCAATTCTAAATGAAGTAAAAACCAGGAAGAAAAAAATAACAACAGCATGAATAGATTGTAAGAGAGCCTATGACATGATCTCACACTCATGGATCAATGAATGTTTGAGTATGTTCAATATACCAGACAACACTAAGGAATTAGTTAGCTTTAGCATGAAGAAATAGAAAGTAGATCTCTACTCAGGTGACACAGTCTTAGGGTAAGTTAATATCAAGAGAGGAATTTTCCAAGGGGACTCGTTATCCCCTTTAATATTTGTCTTATGTTTGATCCCCCTCAGTTTAGTATTAAGGAAGGCAAAGGCAGGGTATCAGTTCAGAAATGATCATTTGCTCTACATGGATGATCTGAAAGTTTTAGTAAGAATGAAAAGATGTAGATGTAAGACTTTTCAACAAAGATATGGGCATGGAATTTGGCATAAATAAGTGTGCAATATTAGTCATGAGAAGAGGACAGGTAGTCAACAGTGAAGGCATCCAATTGCCAGATGGCTAGACATTAAAATCAATGGAAGGAGGATAGAGTTATAAGTATCTAGGAGTATTAGAATCTGACAGAGTACCAACTATAGAAAGGAAAACGAAAATTGAGGAGTACATCCTAAGGGTAAGGAAGTTGATGAAGTCAAAGCTAAATGGTCCGAATCTAGTGAAGGTTGTAAATACTTGGGCAGTATCATTACTTAGATAAAACCCTTATCACAGGATAGCTAATAAACATGGTCTGATTTAAATCAACAATTGCTGATCATAACTTTTAATCATTAGGGTAATTTCACCCCTCCCCCTCCCCCAAATTGCATAAAATTGCTTTAAAGCGCGGGTTTATGCTACATCCTCCCTCCCCCCGTGGTATGTCTTTAACTAGATGACACGTGGACGCATTCAGGTAGGTCGTTATATCAGGATTAGTATGAGCTCATTTTTACCTTTATGCCTACGTATGGTGAATTGCAATTAATAATAGTATGATGCAAAAGTAATGCTCATAAGTTCTTGATAGCTGCAGAGTTTTCATTCGAGAATTATGCTATTCGATCTTTCTATTCGAACTTTACCCATGAGAGACCTTAAAAGAACCAGTCCGTTTGCGTTGGGGAGATGCAAATTGAACAATTTTTTAACAAAAAAAGTGTCTTCATAAAACGGTTATAAAGAGCAAAGAGCTGACTATTCGAGTTTATCTAACTCGAGTTTGTTGTCCCAAGCTCGGGGTTCGAGTAACACTGGGCTCTACTGTATGAGTTAGATAAGATAGACATGTATTCCCTTATGGCTGATGTAGTTTAACTCTTTTTTTTTTCAAGGCTTGAGCACCAATTTCGAGAAACTGGCTTCGAATCGATTTGTGGTCATCGAATATTCTTTCGAGGATGAAGACTCCTACTTTCTACCGTTTGCATCACTTCAGCGCATGCCTGTTGACCGTTTTCTGCGTTTTAGCTTGTCTTACAAAGTCCCCTTGAAAAATTCAAATTTCATTGTAAAGAATTCAAATTTGATGGCAAAGAATCCAAACTAGATCGAAAACATCTATATATAGGTATGACATGTTAGCTTGGGAGGTAAAGCAGTTGTGGTCAATGAAAAAGGTGGTAGCGGTACCAATAATTGTCGAATCCCTGGAAACAGTGAGTAAAAATCTCAAGAAGTACATGGAACAAATAGGGGCTGCAATAAAGGTGGAGCACTTGCAGAAAACAGTACTACTTGGAACCGCTCGAATACTCCGTGAGGTGCTCGAAAAATAAGAGGTGTTACCTTAGTTCACTGGTAGTGAACAGCTGACACCGTAGTACATCACCGTTAGAAGCTGTGCAAAGGCAATAATGATAATAATAATTATAATAATAATAATAATAATAAACAAAAACACCAGGACTTACAAATATATATAACATACAGAAAATTGCACTACTGGGTACTGCACACATTCTACGCAAAACACTTTCAATACAGTAAACATAAGAGCACCACAGCACATACCCAAGGCGCACAGAGCTGCGCTCGGTAGTGAAGTGAAAGCACGTTATAAAAATAAAACTACTGAACAATAATAATAATAATCCTTTCTACTAAAGACCTGAAATTTTGAGGGAGGGGGCCAAGTCCATTATATCGACCCCAGTACTCCACTGTTATTTATTTTATCGACCCCTAGTGTGGAAAGCAAAGTCGGCCCCGGCGGTATCAGGGCTCAGAACATACGACATATGAAAAGCCGCTATTCATTTTTCCAATATGCTAAAAAAAAGTTAAACATGACTAGTAACTGAGAATGGTTACATTTTAGAGAGGGCATTAAAACATATCCGGTGCTAGTTTAGCTGCAAGGATTAAAATGAGGAGGGAACATACAACAGATAAAAAAGACTTTTATAGATTTGGCTCAATAGGGTTTCAAGTTGTTTACTCACAATAAATTTTAAAAGGAAGAAATTAGAACAAATTAAGGAAATAATTAAGGTATAGAAAATAAAACGATACGATACATAGAAATCTGAAGCAAAGAAAACATTGAACGAGAATTCTAAGGAATTTTCAGTCGACCGTGTTGGCCTTTATTTTCAGGATCAATATCCCTTAGAAGGAAATGGATGCAGTAAGGCATATATAACCATTTACCTTTATCTAATTCGAGCTGAAATGGTGTGCAATTTATTTTCATTATCGCAGAGACTTCTTTCTGAAGGAGTTACTGTTTGTTTCTAAGAACTTGACAAAAGAGGAATTTAGCAGAGATTTTAGAGACGAAATGAAAGGATAATTTATTTTCCTTTCCTTGGTATATACCACGGTATCGATTTTACATAGCTTCATCTTAAATTTATAGAGGGACGCACATCCGGATCATCATGAGGTTGAGGTATACCTCTTTTTCTCTATGACTCTCATCATTTCACTTATGTAAGCACATATGTGATTGAAGCAAAATTGGTTTCCTTGAATTAATTGTTTTTAATAAAATACACACGTAACACACACATCCACACATGCTTACATACATATATACATACACACACTTATATATGTGTATGTGTGTGTACACACATATATATGTATATATATTTATATATATATATGTAGATAGATAGATAGATAGATAGATTTACATTTCCCTTTTACCTCCCTGGCACCTTACTTTATGTCCCTTTCCTTTATTTTTCTCTCTTTATCGTCCCTCCTTAATTCTTCAATCCCTTTGCCTCCTACCTCTCTCTTCTCCTCCTACGTTACCGGTGTTCCGCAAACCTGACCCCTCTTTCTTGGTTTGACTTCCATCCGTGTAGCATATTCCTTCCTATGACTTTCATCCCTTATGTCCCTGCCGTAAGGCTTCACTCCACACACGCCAGCGTAATTTAATTCGTCCTTAGTCGCAAGACACCTGTTGTTAATGTCCCGTTGTTTGTATTTGTAATTGTGTATCATTTCTCCGTTTTTTTAACGTCCTTCTTTTCGTATATATTCGCTTGCTTTTTTCCAAAGAATCTAGTGCTCTTAGCTTAGATTTTCTTGGGGCCGGCCAGATTGGAGCAGTCTCGAGTGACACGGGTCGAAACTGCAGGGATGATCTGGAACTCAACTAACGATAGAAAGCTCCGAATGACCCGTCCTTGATTTTTCCTGTCCTTCTTTGTATCGTCTAACTGTAGAAATGTTTTGTTGTCGCCCGCTACTTTCTTGTTCCAATTTTTGTTTTGTTGATATATATATATATATATATATGTGTGTGTGTGTGTGTGTGTGTGTGTGTGTGTGTGTGTGTGTGTGTGTGTGTGTGTGTGTGTGTGTGTGTGTGTGTGTGTGTGTGTGTGTGATGTATGTGTATGTTTGTATATATCTATATGAGTGTGTGTGGGGGTGTGGGTGTGTGTGTGTGTGTGTGTGTGTGTATATATATATATAAGTTCAAAAAAACACAAAAAACAATAACAAAAAAGTGAGGACGTGATACGGATAGTGTTATTGGACGCTCGGGAAAGGAAAGAGAGAGAGTGTGAGGTTTCAGGCGGAGCCCTTCGTCGGAAAGACGGAAAGTTCAAAGAATGGAAAAACGGAGGAAGAGAAAAATGGCACCGATGCCCACGAGGTTACATTATATATATATATATATATATATATATATATATATATATATATATATATATATATATATATATATATATATATATATAAATTACAACAAAATTTTATATCTTTGACATAGAGTTCCCCAAGGTTTCGCACCCAGAAAGCTGAAGCCTTGTGGACAGCTTGTCAGACTCTATATCAATACAAAATTTAAAACTATCTACGTCGCAGAAGTGAGAAAACACTCAGAACTAGAGGAATACGAAAAAACGTTAATGAGTACGGGTTATTTCCCCTTAAACAGAGAGTGGAAAACGTTATATATTCGGAGAGGCATGATGTGCAAACAGGGAGATCCAATTTACTAGTAAGTAACGTTTGAAGTTGATACCTTCAGAAAATACTCCTTTACGGTTGTTTAATGAACCAGGCTTCTTAAAATCCTAAAGAATCTTGACTCTCTCTGCGATACAGATCTTGCAACGGCCACTTCCATTAATATACGGGCCTGGAAAATCAATTAATTTCCACTTGACATCACACGGGGTCCCTTGATCTTTGAGATGCCACACATGGCGGGCCAGGGACGTGACAAACTGTCATTCTAGGATTCTGAAGGGTGACTGTTGGTCAAGAAAACGTTTCTTGAATTAAGTGCTCGCTGAACCATAATATTTATAAACATGAGCTGTGGCCCTATTCGCACTCTTAGTAACATAGAGCTCGGGCTGGTCCTCTCATCGGTGTCGAAGATGAATGTTTGTTCTTCATCTGAGGTGGTGGAACTGGGAATAGCAGATACCTCCTCTAAAACCTTGGTTCTGGATAGGTCATTATTTCCAGGTGCAACGTTTGTACTGGTGACTCTATCTGCATGTATGGTTTGTTCATTATCCGTGGCGGTTATATCGGGATCTTCGGTGACGCTCTCTGTCATACTGGTCCCGGTTTTGTTATTATCTTTGGACGTGGCAAGTGTATTGGCGTGAGACGTGGTTAATCTGTTGTTCGATGTTACATTACTGTCATTCCGGATATTAGGTCTAGGCATCTCCGTAGCTTCATATATGACCCCTTTAGCTTGGCATCAGTCTCCTACTCGACATTTATTAAATACCTTGCAAGAGCAACCTGCCTCTTCTCTTGTATTGTGGATACTTGATAAAATCTTTTTTTATGTTAGGTGCACAACTAAAGGAGACTCTTAAGTTGTGCCTGTTAAATATATTCCTGTATCTATGTGTTTGTGTAAAATGTTTGTCTATTAATCCAAGGAAAATCTTTCCCACACAGGTCTTAACGTTGAGTAGGAAGGGCGGGGCAAACCAAATTAGATTTATATATATATGTATGAATATGTATATGTATATACACACACGCACACGCACACATATATATGGGTAGATAGAGAGATAGATAGAGAGATAGATAGATAGATAGATAGATAGATAGATAGATAGATAGATAGATAGATAGATATCTTTGTTGTTTCACCGGAAGCGATAAATAACAGGACTCAATACAGACGTAGAATATTCTTTAATACATTATAATGGAGGGGCTCCGATTTTCAGTTCACAAAGTTACTCGTTTCCAATCATCAGCTGCTTTTTTCTTGAAATATTTTGACAATATTTTTATCATGGAATTTGTGACATTTGTAATAATATTACCACGAGAACCAGAAAAGAAAATCAGAAGCGCGATTTTGAAGCAGCTGTTTTTCGGACGTGTTGTTCATAAATGTTTTCAAACGGAAAAAAAAACATGAAGATAAGCGTTCTCTTCAGATTTTCATTTCATATTTCACAAAATATTCAGACAAATATTTCTAAAGAAAACCAAGCACAGTTTGCCAGGTGATGATCGGTAACGAGTAACTCAGCGTACGGAAAATGGGAACCTTTCAGTTATATAACTGTTATTCTTTTCCATATAGGCAACATTGCTACAAGGAACACTATTTCCCAAAATGTCAAATACAATAAAATAAACAAAGTATTTGAAGTGTTTATAGTTCTTTGTTTAATTTGTGTTAAAAATATTTCTTATTAGTGGCCACATGAAAATATTAACCACTATTTAGAAACAAAGATAATAACTGATTTTTCAATATTAGTGTACTTTAACTTAAGTAAATTATACCACAATCTTAAACTTGATAATGATAATGGTGGAAATCCACTAAAATCTGGATTGCAGTTGGAGACTAGAGGCATTTATAATTTCTATAACATTTTCATGACAATATATCTTTCGGTACAGCAATTAAAAGAGAAATAGAATACTTACAACTTACATGTAATTACTATAATAAAGATTTCTAATTTTAACATCAGATTAAGTATTTGTAACATTTATACAGTTGAGAATCAGAAATAGTATAGGCGGCTGAATTTTTCCAACAGATTTCTAATACCCATATATCATAGCATCAAGAAACCTTGCGGTTTATTTTCCCTTTTTGCGTTCTGAATTCCAACTCCTCTATCGCCTACTCTGGTGGCAGACTAAATTCGTCGGTCGATTGGCTAATATCTTGGCTGCCTTTAGTGGAATCCACTCTGTTACAAGTATTCGGGCCAGCTCCCCACTTTGGAGATTCTATCCTTCCTAGTCACCACTTGTCACATATTTGTAAAGCATCATAAATACTGCCTTTCTTTCAGGCAATGTTTTTAAACTTGATCTGAAGGGACAAATACGTAAAGTGAACTCAGTCAGAACTTGAAATCAGAACACAAAGTGGTGTAACAAAATATATCGATGTATTTAATCTTATTATCTACTATTCGCGATGTCTCTTCGCCTTAGAGATGCTACATTAATAATGTTTTCTAAATCTGATTCAACTTCTCGCTTTTGTGGAGTTATTTTATTTATTCATAATAACGAATGAAATACAATGGGATAGGACTCAGAAGGTAATGTGACGCAATTAATATAGTGAGACCCTTTTGTAGGTAGTCTACCTTTCTGTCAGTCAACGCTCTTGACTGTACATTAATAATTATAATTATTTGAAGAAAGGGGGAAATATATAGTATCTCTGTGATCCAGCAAGGCAAACAAAGACAGATAGTGAGTAATAAACACATAAAGAATTCAATCTCGTAAAGAAAAATCTAATCACGTATGTGGTTCTGCTATTCCTAACGAACAACATATTTCATATTTCCCGTACTTTTCTAATGTAGTAAACACAAAAAAGTCTAGGTTATCCTTTTCTTCTTTTTTTATGCTTTTCTGCTATTGGACTCCGGATAAGCTGAAGGTTACTTATCGAACATACCTCCCTCATTACATATTTCAATTTTGCACGGATTTTATCGATTACTATTTGTGAAACATTTAAGTAACCGGAATTAAAAGAACACAATTTAACACGACTTGAAAGTGTTAGCTATTATAAGGACTGACAAGCAAGCATATCACAAGATTTGCATATGTGTGCGCCCACACGTGTATATCTATTTAAGGTGAAACGAGCAAATCATTAGATGCCTCCCATTAGTTACTCTGAGTTAAATTTCCCCTGACATCAATTTTGCTTTGCATCCTTTTAAGTTCGATAAATAAAGTATCAGGTAGGTGTCGATATTTTACTCTTTCCGTATTTATAATATCTAAGACACAGTGTATAATCACGTCGTCGCCCGTTTGACTTCATCAGCAGCACATTACACACGGATGACGGTCTTCTGCAGTTTTCGTCTACAAATTTCCACGCAGAACGCTTTGTCTTATCGGATCTGTAATCAACTCAATTCGATATATGTACATTTATAGAACACACACGCACACACACAAATAGATATAGTGAGAAATTGAGACGGACAGATAGATAGAGAGAGTGAGAGAAAGAGGAGGAGAGAGGGAGGGGGTTTCTTTTAATAAACGCAAATATAACATTTCATTTACTTTCTATTCCATATATTTCCGGTTTTCTCTTAAGCAGCGTTAAGATAAAAATGATTTAAATCACCACACGAGAGAAAATCTAAAACCGTTCAAAGAAATAAAATTTATAACTTGATAGTTTCAACTCTGTTTAAAAGAAATAAATTAAACTAAAATTGGAGGAAAAGAAGCATTTAAGTTTTAAGAATTTAATTAGATTTTATTGACGTGTTGTCTTTCTAATAAATAAATAAAAAAAAGCACTGGTTGTCTGCAAGATTTTCGCTTCGGTCACTCCATACACAGAGCTAGTCAGAATTTATTGTAGGAAAGTTAAAGAGAATGACTTAGATAGTCTGGCGTCTCCGAATGTTATGAGCTTTAAATTCATATGTGATTTGCCACACGCGGCTGATTTCTTTCGTATGGATGTTTTTTTCTCTATCATCAGAAAATAGTAGCGTGGATGACCAAGTCAATGGAGGAGCAAATAACAATCAACCAATTAGATAGCAATTCTTCTCTTCCCATTTATACACTTATTAGGCCTGTACTCAAAAACAATGGTTCTTCAATAGCAGTCCTGTCTACCTAGCTGTAATATGAAAGAAGAATTCACAACAATATCGTTACGAGTGTTTTGTTGCTTAAGGTCCTGAGTTCAACTTCTGTGGTTATGATTTGTAGATGTAGGTTTCATTAAGCGGACAGACCCCTGATATAGCTAATGAAAACAAATGTCTGAAGGCGTCTGTACATGGTTGCTCCGGCTACTACAAACAGCAGACAAATCTCCCTTGATTAACATTCTTCTATGTTAAAAAAAAGGATAGAACACATTTGATAAGGTATTTTTAAAAGACCACTAATACGATGGGATTGCCGTTGTTGGAATACCTTCGAAATAGGTCAGCTAGATTAGAGCTGACCTGGAGCTAATCAACAATAATACGCCAGTCATTATGTGATTGTTGCTTAACTCCATGTCAGTCCTGGTAAATCAATTATATGGTCAAAGAATAGCCATCTTTCTATTACTTTTTCTTACGTTGTTTCAGAAATTGACGCAAATATGCGGTTAGAAGACCATTTCGAAGGCACTGGATTCTGGTTTAGATCCTAACAATGTGGTACTTTCGGCAACTGTTTTCAGCTGCAGCCTTCAGGTTTCGAATGCCATTTGAGTAGAATTTGGTAGACGAGACATATATGTTTGTATGAATATATATAAATATATATATATATATATATATATATGTGCGTGCGCGCATGTATGTGTAGATATTTATAAGTATGTATGTATTTTTCTCGCGGGTGTATTTCATCGATGGACATTGATGATTTTCGAGAAACTAAACTAGTGACACACGCCATCAGGCGTTAATCTCACCGTCAGCTATACACTAAATCAACCAACAACACTATTGTTCAAAATATAGGTATCATGGACCAGATGGTGATGTTAAATACAATGCCTAACTAAATTTATTTATGATCAATATTTGGATGATAGTTTCTGATAACGAACCGAGAGGTAGTAGTTGGACGCGCATTGGTTCTGTCTGCTAGTATTTTATGTTTACATTTCACCGTATTAATTTAACACGCTCTATAGTATATTTTCTGATACGAATGTAAAAACCATATGGAGTCGGACTGAATGTAAACGTATTATGTATTTTGTTTAATTTATTCTTCTCATGACGTTGACTCCCGAAATTTATATATATGAAATAGAGCGGTTTTAATCAAGAAGAAAATTTTGCATTGTCTTTTTATTTGAGTCTGCCATCCGATGTATTACATTGAATCTCTCAGATGTCGTAAGGGACAATGTAAACAGCAAGACTGGCAGCAAGGTTGATAATGTAGATCTGCAGGATGATTATGTTGACAGTTTCAACATTAGCAAACATCAACGAGTGACGAGGATGATGATTTGAACTATTAGTGATGTATGTAAACGGTGATGACTTCAATTGAGTGCGATGGTAGAGACTATGAACATTTCAGTAAAAGAAATGACTTCAGCTAGGATAATCTTATCAATTAAAAATGAAAGGACAATGTTAACAACTGCAACGATAACGGCGTCGTTGATGATGTGATGGTAGTAGTTAAAACAATAACAGCAATAAAAGCGATAGCAATGAAAATGATGAAAACAACGATGTAAACAGCAATGGAGACGATGATGAGAAAAATTAACTTCATACGTTTACAGCTTTTCACAATATCGATAATGACGCCACCCTTCACTACAACACTTACATTAAAACCGGTAGATCGCCTTCTCTCTCTCCCACCTTCTCGTCTCTCGCTACATCTCCTCCTCTCTATCACTTTCTCTTTTCGTTTTGTCAACCAATCATTTCCCCCCTTTTTTTTTCACACTCTTCAAGCCAAGCTCCACTGATCTGTATCAAATATATTCACGCCATATCCTAATATATTATGAGACATATATAAATCTAATATAAAAAATTGAAAACATTGCCATTTCCTGTCACACTTGTTCTATAACTCCATTATACCATCTTTTATCAGTTTATATTTCATCGTTTTCTCATTTGTATTATCCTCAATATCCCAAAGCTACTACTTATATGGAAGAAAGGGGCGGAGAACTGTGAATGGGGTCTCTTTCCGTCCTTTCAATTGACTCAGTGCCGTATCACTATAGTTTCTATCAGATATTAAAACCTATGCTACCAGAATTAATAATACGCAATAGAAGAGAAATAAAATCAAAATATAGACACACATGCACACACACAACACACCGTTTACACGTGTGTGTGTGTGTGTGTGTTTGTGTGTGTGTGTGTGTGTGTGTGAGTGTGTGTGCGCGAATCTGTAGTGGGTAATAGTTTACAGTTACTGTAACAAGAACAAAAGCAACAACGCGCGCAATAATAATATAATAAGGATAGTTATTATAAGAAAGGTAACAGCAAAGCCGAGAATATTGATTATTATTAAATGTGGGGGAGGGTTCATGGTTATTGCTGCTAATAATACTAATAATAATAATGATAATAATAATAGTAATAATAATAATAATACTTTATTAAAGAAAAATTTAATGACTAATGATTTTTGTTATTGTTGTTGTTAATGTTGGTAGCCATTTTGTTGTTGTTGTTGATGTTGGTGGTGGTGGTGGTACTCTCATTGCCACTAGGAGAACACCGGAAAAAGAGAAATCGTCACTCTAACGAAAGCAAAACAAAAAGATTCCAATGACGGGTATTGAACGATATATGTGTGTGTAAAGAAGAATTCTAAGCGAAAATTAACCAGTAGTATTTTTCACTCTTCACATAATCTGTTAATCAAACTAGGAATTAGGAACGAATAGAGGTAGCTTCAGAGAATACATTTGAAGATGAATCAGGAGCAGTTGATGTTTCATATTTAACTACAATTCACTTGTAATTCTGCAGCCACGTTTCCCCAATCGTTAAGCAAGATGTTTCTGAGGAACTATAACTTCACCGTTTTAGCTTATTTTTTTTATCAACCATCAAACATAGTAAAGAGGAAATATAAAGGTTGTGGTCAATGAGGAAGGTAGACGTGATACCAATAGTAATTGGTGCACTTGGAAGTATCAGCACTCAACTACTAGCATGGATGAAAAAGATTAGTGCAAGTTTGAATGTAGAACACCTACAAAAATCAGCATTGCTTGGAACTGCAAGAATTCTTCGCAGGGTTCTTGAAGCATGACCAGTAAACAAGTGTCACCTTCATCTGCTGGCTGTGGACAGCTGACACTTACCATCATACCTAACAACATAAGCTGTGAGTTTAATAATAGTTTCAAATTTTGGCACAAGGCTAGCAATTTCATTAGATCGACACCAGAGCTCAACTGGTTCTTATATTTTCGACCACAAGTGATTGAAGGGCAAAGTGAACTTTTGGTGGAATGTTGGACTCAGAATATAAAAACAGACGGAAAGTCGCTAAGCATTTGACTGGCACGATAACGATTCTGCCAGCTCGTCGCTATTTACCGTAGAGATGTTTGCTGGAAATATTATAAAGACAGGTTAATAATAGTGTAAGTGTTTACACATTACCGAATGAAAAGAGAGACAATGAAATATGATAGAAAATACATATGGTATACAGAAATTTGCCTGGCATAGTCCTGACTTCCTCTTCTTCATTCTTTCCAAGAGGAACTGAAAAATTCGATGAAATCTTGATGGAATAGAAAGTGTCTTAGTACAAAAAAGTCACGTCCAACACACAACCTGTTTCTTCCTTGTCACCAACTAAGGACGAAATGCTTCTCCTGCCCTTAAAGAAGGGCGGCTGATTGGTCCTAGATGGATGTTCTAAGAAATTAGTAAAACTGTGTCATACCTGTACTTGTATAGAAGGGTCACGTAGAAACATCTGAATATGTAGGGTTTAAGAAGAAACGTTTAACCAAAATTTCACTGATTGCAAGTCTACTTCGTGAAATTTGCCCGCACTATAACATATCGAGTAGAAAGGAGTGGTACACATACACAACATTAAAAAAGGGGTCACCGAACATGATAATGCTATAATCTAGGATATGCCAATCAACACAAACAGGGGGGGGGGGGTCAAAGATAATAGACCGGATATTGTTAACAGGGATCACCAGGAAAGGACATTTTTCCTAATTAAAATATTAGCACGAAAAGAAGACAATATATCTTTCAAAATAACGGTGAAATTTTCCAAATATATAGATCTGGAAATAAATAAAGTCAGAATGTAAGGGTTACAAAAGAGAAACTGACTCGATACTAATAGGCTTTTGGGAAATGATATAAAACATCACCACACAAGAAGTTGTACACTGGACAAATTAACATTGCTGTGCTCGGTAGTGTAGTGAAAACACGCGATAAAAATAAGATTACTGAATAATGATGATGAGGAGGAGGAGAAGGAGGAGGAGGAGGAGGAGGGGAAGAAGAAGAAGAAGAAGAAGAAGAAGAAGAAGAGGAACAACAACAACAATAATAAAAATAAATCGTTGAATAGCTAAACACCGTAATTCCCTAATTAATTTTTAATACGTAATTCTCTAGTCTGTTGTGTGTGTCTATTTGCACGTGACTGTATGTGTGTATACACAAATGCTTGTGTATGAACCAGTACGTGCGGAAAGGTCAATGTCGTTGAATGTACGTATATGTGTCTCCGTGTTTGTGAGTGCGTGCGCATAAATAAGAATCTGTATGTACAAGCATTATGTGTGTTTATGTTCGTGTTTTGTATGTTGCATATTTGAGCGAAGACAAAAGCTGTCCGGATTGTTATCCAAATTTAAATCCTTTTCTCTGAGGGAAGAAGAAGTAAAAGATAATAAACAGAAAATATGTTGTTCCATTAACGAACGTAAAAAATAGAAAGCTGTATTGTCTCTTAAGGACTTAATACTGCTGGATTTTATAGCATGAGATTATAACTATGAATATTTCAGTTGATATTAGCAATATGGTGGGCGACAAATTAATTTAACTCATTAATCATCTATGAAAATTACATATTTAATGTGACGTATAAAAATGCCGTTAAAACAAACGCCAGAATTATTCGTTTTGCCATGTATATTTTCTATTATAAAGTAAAATATAATAAATTATAATATTAATGCAAACGAAATAACCTAGCGGTTAATTAATAATATATATAGGGTTTTTGTTTCTATTTTAGCAAAAAAATTTTAAACATAAAAAAGTATTCTTTCAATGTTTGCTAATTTTTATTTTTATTTATCTCTTGGGAATCACAGATGTCCGAGTCACTATGGTGCCGATCGATTGACAGCAGGATCCTGAACTGATATCTCGATACCGACTTTCAAATGTGACTAGTAAAGTTGTGTAATTGCCAACAACGCTGATAACTTGGTGTGGGGAACAAAAAAAGAACGTCCAGTGCTGGAAGGCAATGCGAGTATTACTAATGACAAGTGGTTCGTGTTATTTTCAGTGCTGTTCTCTAAATTTCTCGTATTTAGCTCGAAGAAAAGTGGCTCCGCCAAATGTACTTCCTCCACGAATACACGATATGAAGACAGATTTTTGCTTTTTTTTTTTCCTTTAGCGGTATTCCACTGCATCCCACGGTGTTGTCGGGGGGAATGGAGAGAAGGTGGTGGAAAGAAGAAGAAGAAGAAGAAGAAGAAGAAGAAGAAGAAGAAGAAGAAGAAGAAGAAGAAGAAGACAATGATGATGAGGATGATGATGATATGATGATCAGCCTATTTCATAGGAGAAGGAGAATGAAGATAGTCTAAACCGACAAGTATTTTTTCCAGACTTTCTAAATTGACCAATATAATACATTGTTATAGTATAAAGTTTTAAACTATATTTATATTAAGAAACAACGATAGTTTTGAGTGACAACTCACATTGACATTATTAAGTAAAATACAATGTAGAAATGTTGGTGTATGTTGAGTTTGTATTGAAAAAAATCCTATTCTAATTGTAATTTAACTGCAATGTTTTTACAATACAGACAACGTTTTGATAAACGAAAGTATAGATAGATAGGTAGATAGATAGATAGATAGATAGATAGATAGATAGATAGATAGATAGATAGATACATACATACATACATACATACATACATACGTACGTACGTACGTACATACATACATACATACATATAAGCAATATTACCGTAGAGAATATGGAGACGGGTACATCCTCAAAATTTATTTCTTTTTCTTTACGTTGTGGGGAATTAGTAATAATGGTACACATGTCCCACATGACAAATGGAATAACCTAGTCACTATGAGTAAAGAGAGTACGTAGTTGGCGGTCAGAGACAGCCGTGTCTTTACTGGTTTTACTAAGTATACTGTATACCGAAATGGGCGTTATAATAATCTAACGTTAAAAGGATTATAACACTGGCGACGAGGATTTAAACGACTCATCAGGAATTAATAAACTCGACGAGTTAACAAACTCACAAAGTATTTTTTGTGTGAGTTTTACGAAAACAAATCGTAAAAAATTATGGAAAATTTGTTGACTTGTTTGCTAGAGTTGCAAAAACAGCAACAACGACAACTATAAGAAGAACAACAGCAATTACTATTACAGCAACAAATGCTGCAATTAATGAAGTCGTCAGGAAAATCAGAAAAAGAGTTCTCACCAGACTATGTCGCGAACTCTATAACAGAGTTTCAATACGAACCTGACGAAGGAGTTAACTTCGAAGCATACTACAGAAGATATGAGCAAATCTTCGAGAAAGAATGTAAAGATTGGGACAAGATGAAAATGAGCGTAAACTTGAGGAAACTGACCGTAACAGAACATGAACGATACAGTAATTATGTACTCCCAAGAAAACCTTCGGACATAAACTTTAATGACACAATAGATATATTGTGTAAAATTTTCAGTGAAAAAAGCTCATTGTTCAACACATGTTGGAAGTGTTTGAACATAGAGAAAAGCGACGGCGAGAACTACATCACATATGCTGGTAGAGTAAACAGGGAATGAGAGAAGTTTAAGCAGGACGAATTAACGCCAGATTTTTACACAGGGATTACTGCCGAAAAGGACGCAGAAATTAAAACTAGAATTGTCGCAAAGCTGCAACAAAACCAGGATATAACCCTATAGAAGAATGTGAAAGGATAGTCAAATTAAAACATGACCCAGGAAATTAAACGTAAAGATTATTTCCAAATGAAGCAAGTGCGAAATAATATGAATTGAGATAAAGTGTTTTCTAAAATAGCACAACAAGAATCAGGAAATAAACCCATATTTTGCATGTGGAGGTATACACGTGAGGAAAAATTCTCCATTTAAAAAATCTGAGTATTTTCGTTGTGGAAATTTAGGACATATACAGACGCACAGTAGAACAAAGGAAAAAGAATAAATGATATGTCATCGGGAGAAATTGGTAATATAATAAAGATGAGGAAATTTTGTGAAAATGAAAATCAGAGGAAATTTGTGATGATAATCAGAAATACAAATGTTAAAATGAAATTAGAGACTGCAAGTTATATTACCATTATAAACGAAAAAAAAAAAACTTGAAATATGTTGGTAAGCCAAAATTATTTAAATCGAAAGGGTAGCACGTGGTGTTACGGAAAAAGATTATATTTTTTCGGTGAATTCGTATGTAATGTAAGATTTCGGGGTCAAACAAAAAAGGCAAAGATATATGTGCTAAAAAGTTCACTTAATGTGTTCTGCACAGAGTGGATGGAACTATTCAAAGTATGGAATACGCCCATAAGTGTTTTGTGTGGAAATATAGTCGGTTAAGTCGAAGGTTTCAGTAAAACAAAGTGGAACACATGTATGTAAGCCAAAACGAAGTGAAAAACTGCCCACGATAAACAGTAAACATTGGCCAAAAGTAGATGTTCCTTGGTCGAGACTACACATCGATTTCACTTGTCCTTTAAACGGTTCTTACTACTTAGTGGTAGTTGATAGTTTTTCGAAATGACCTGAAATTTGTAAGTATAAAAAAACCAACCTCCTCAACTGAGATAAATTTTTAACACGAATTGTTTGCAAGATTTGGCATCCCAGACAAGATAGTGGCTGACAATGGAACGCAATTTGGGTCTAGTGAATTTTTAAAAATTGTGAAGCGTTTGCGGTAGAACATATAACCATGCGCTATATCACCCCAGATCTAACGACAGGCAGAAAGCTTTGTCGATACCTTCAAAAGAGCCCTAATACAATAGAATAAGGAAGTTACAGATGAGGTAGCTCTTCAACAATTTTTAAGAGTGTACCCTGTGATACCAAATCCGAATGCACCAGCAAGTAGCTCACCAGCGGAGCTGATGTTTGCCAGGGAAGACATATTCTTTAAAGTTGGTGAAAAGGTGTATATGTGGGCATACAAGAATGGAAAGTAGAATTGGGATGATAATTACCAAATGCGTAGGTAAAATTATGTATTGGGTAAAAAGTAGAAAGTAGATAAGGCATACAAAAGAGACACAGGAACTAACTGAAAAAGAGATTCGTGGAAAGCAAACCAAAGAAGTTGGAGGGACCGATGGAATGGTTGTACGATACATTCCAAGTACCAACTCCACTGCAGGTGATTGAACCCAGGCTTACAAGTGAGAGGAAAAGAAAACATACAGAGTTCCAGAAAATAGATGCCAAGCGCAAAAAATGTTAAATTGGACGAAAAAGAACTAAAAAAGAAAAGTGGAGTGAATAAAAATAAATTATTGCTAAATAAAATGACATTTCGTAAGAAAAACTTAAAAGGGAGATATCATAGGGAATTGGCAGTTATGGTACACCCCTCCCACGTGGACAAATGGAATAACCAAGTCACTATAAGCAAAGAGAGTACGTAGTAGGCGGTCAGAGATAGTCGTGTCTACTGGTTTTACTAAGTATACTGTATACTTAAGTAGGCATTATTACAACCCAACATTATAAGGAGTATAATACTTTTACCATGTCATAGAGCATATTTTTTTAGCTACGGTGATCTACACGTGTTTCCCTTGCTCAGGGTATGGGCAGTTGCACATGCAACCGGACATAATTTTTTTGTGCAGCTTCGTTCAGGGTCCTTCAACTAGTTGAAGTGGAAACACGAGTTAGTCGTCGTAACAATGAAAATATGCTGTCTGACATTGTAAAATAAAATTTTAAAAATTCCATTTTGCAAAAACATTTGTGGACGTATCAGTCTCCATTTTCTCTATCGTTATAACTATTACTAACATACACTCCATATAATATTACCATCCAGTGAAGCGAATACGGAATTACTCATTGGAGGAATTTACAGCGTAAAGGATGACTCGTAGTAGCCAAAGATGTGAAACAATAATCGATGCGCTTATCCATAACCTGGAACACCACAGTTGATAGCTGAGCTATCACAGTATCCACCCGGAAAATATAATCCTCTAAACCTACGTACCTATATATATATATATATATATATATATATATATATATATATACCTACGTACGTTCCTCCATGTCGTATATATATATATATATATATATATATGGTATATTCTGTTAAGGACGTAGTAAGGTACAGTGTAAAGCCCGTCGACCTTCAGATTTGCCCTGTGCTATCCAAATTTGCCTTTGGGCATCTGTCGTGCGTGAATAAAGAATTGAAAAAACTGGAGTCAACAAGAAAGCTAATCTCTGTGACTACTAGTAAATTCAAGCCACGGTAGTTAGAGAAGATGTTCTTGAAGCGGAAGATTTTGAACTTACGGAGACAATATTTACATATCGCCTGAGGAAACACAACTAGATCTGATAATGCGGTTACATAACCAAGTGCTTGCACGCCTCGAGAACTACGTTGATGGGAAACAATTGTAGTGATTAAAAATAAATGTCCAACAGTACTCCTTGTTGACTCCATTTTGTTTTCAATTATATATACATAATACATATATATATATATATATATATATATATATATATATATATATATATATATATATATATATATATATATATATATATATCGTTTTTAGAAAAACATAAATCCGGCGAAGAAGCACACTCTAAGAAGTAGTACAGTCTATATTTTTTTTCTGGTGAAGGCCAGTTTATGATGTTACGCTGGGTTTCCCGTCCGCAAAGAGTTTAACTTATGTCGTATCTGAAGATACCGCAACTCCATAAACCGGCCGTCGCCAGGAAAAAATATATATATAAATATATATGTATGTATATATATATATATACACACACACACAATAGAGCAGATAACAACATTTTTATTTTTATTTTTGGATTAATCATTCTACCGATGGCTTCATGCAAAAATTCTAATTCCATATAGAGACAGATTACCAACATTATAAAGTTGGAACGACGCTTGAAAATTGCAAGTTTGTCACATGGAATCAATGGCAGCATTTCATCTAATAAGCTATAAATGATTTAACCCAAACCAATTTTCCTTTTTGTTTCTAATTTTTGGACTGCTTCAGTGATTGGACTACAGCGATTCTCGAACACTGCTTTCCAGGGTTTCAATTTCTGACACCAACTTTACCTCGTAGTTATAATTTATTGTCCTCGTTAGACGCGAAATGAAATGTTGAGAATATAATTAGGAACGATAACTCAGTGAAGCATGAATATCTCAGCGTATTTCTTTCAAATATATTGATATTCATCCTATACTGATATAAATAAACATACACGGCTATGTCGAAGATTAATATTTTCCATTACAGATTTTTCGTATTACTTGATTAGTCCTTTATATTTAGTGTGGATCAAAATCTTTCCTACGTTTATTAATGCTTCATGACATTTTCGGTTTCATCTTGAGGGTAGAATGATTATATTACAGATAGAAATATGAAGTAAAAAAAAAATGTCCGGTGAGATGGAATCATAAACTCGCAAACTTAAGGCGGGGAGGAGTCTATTTCTGTTCGTGTATGCGTGTGTGCGCGCGCATGCATATGCCAGTATGTGTGTCTGTACCACTGTGTGCCTTGTGTACCCGTGTCGAAGAATATTTCTTTCTTATATAAATATATATATATATACATGTGTGTGTGTGTGTGTGTGTGTGTGTGTGTGTGTGTGTGTGTGTGTGTGTGTGTGTGTGTGTGTGTGTGTGAGTATGCGTACGCATAAAGCTATTTTTATAAAGATAAAACTGAATATTAACTGCAAAAAGAACTCACTAGAAGTCTAGATATGAATTATTTTATTAAAAATGGCTTTCGTAATTTCGCTGGTTGAAGGCCTCGCCGGACTGCAAGTGAAACTTCGGCAAAACTTTGAAGTCATGTCAACTTATAATTAAGAAGATGATAAAATAATGTATGTGTGTGTATATGTATTTGAGTGTGGTTGTGTGTATATATATATATATATATATATATATATATACTTTTGCATGTATTTATTTCCTTTGACTCAGTTTATTTCTTATGTATATACCTACATGTTCGAGAGTATAGCAGTAGATATATTCAAATATGTGCTTATACAAATGCTTTTGCATATGGATATATAGATAGCTGTGAACATGTATACCCACATATGCACATGTACAAGCGCTCGTGTATGCATATACACATGTTCGTAGCTATCCGATAAGTCGTATATTCGTAAGAGTTTCCGTTCAACAGTCCGAACCATGCATTATTTAAAGTTAGGGTCATAAAACTCTATTTAGCAATATACTATAAACTACAAATGTTACCTTATATATCAACTATTTTGACTAACTGAGCTATTGAGTTCTACCTCTTTTTACCTTATTCTTATTACGGAAATGACGCTGAGAAACGTACACTAACTAAATACCATTCCTAATTACCAAACCTTAACGAATAAAGATAGTATGAATATGAAACTGCATATCCTCCTGCATTTGATGGAAAATAAGGTGAGGTATGATATGGTAAGTTTCCTAAATAAAATATTATCAATTAATTGAAATTAGTTGTAGAAAGACAAAGGTAAAATTTGCCGGTAAATGTTAACGATTTCGAAACAAAGCGGGAGATAATTTGAAGGAATGTCAATGTAATGTATCCTTTTACCATTGAAAAGGCAACGACATAAAAACGGCTAATCAGCAAAGTGGAAAATATCATCAAAAGGAAGCGCTGGAAATAAAAGTTTTAAGAGAACAACCACATAACTCTACCAAATGACACGTTCAGAATAGAAACATGGAACTGCCCATCCAGGATCAAATAACTCAGCAACTTTGAAGCGGAATTCCTTGAAACCAACAGCATCATTTATAAATTACAATAATATTTTCCAGTATAAACTGAAAGCTAACATCACGACCATTAAAACTTCTCACAAATTGGGCACATTTTCAGATAAGACGGAAAATATGTACAAACTAAACCAAGATACGCTAAACACTTAATAAACAATATCACACAAAAATACATGAAAGCGAATACAAAGCACCAACGATAACTTTAACCACGGAGCGAAAATAAAAGCCACGTTCTTCAAACTACATAAGAAATTGCAGTGTGCATACGTAAATCTTAAACACCTCAAGGAATACTCACTTACAAACCCGAAATAAAGCTAATAAAATCTAAATGTCAGATTGGGAATGTTAGCAAACACATATTTAACAGTATTTAAGGGAGAGATTGAAAATTTCCAGATATTTCGAATGGAATAGCCCTAGTGCACTAGTTATCTGCCTTAGAGACATTAGATATGGAAATGGATGTAAATTCACAGTATGATATTGTCGAATACATACATGCATACATACATACATACATACATACATTAATGCATACATACATTAATACATACATATTACGTACGTATTGTGTATGGCGGAGGTGCAGTTTCCTGTGTGCGTTTGTTATGAAGAAAATCAGTTCTCGTGACCTGTTTACAGGGTTTCCGAGACGGGAAGAGATGGGATGGAGACAAACTGAAACCGGAAACCTGGCCCGGATCCTTGCAACAACGTGGACTCCTATGAAGGTTGTAACGTTGAAACTATGCATAATAACACAGACTGTATTTACGGACTTTAGTCCTTAAATGCATAAGCAATGACATTTGTAAAGCTACAGATATACAAGCATCTACAGATTTACAAGCATCTCCCTGTGTAGCCGAAACAGTCTAAACGTTGTCAGCTGCTTATTTTTCAGAATTACTCCCATTAGTTATACTGTTATGATCTATTTCAAAATGACAATTAATAGGAATAATAAACGACAATAGTCAAATTCGGGATAATGGTAAACTGCAATGATTGATTTGGTGAAGAAACTGTATGTTGTAAGATAATTTCTTTTTAATTTTGAAATAAGCAGACACAAATTGATCAATGTCGCCCTATAAATATGAAAATGCCACCCTAAAAATATGAAAAATTCTTCAATTTGCATAATCTTTGTTTATATTTGTTTCAGCATGCTGAATTATTTACGAGGGTCGGCTGAAAAGTTCATAGGCTGACCAAGTTACTTTCATGGAATATGACCAAATGAGATTCATTTTTCAACATAGTCTCCCTTGCGGCCCACGCATTTCTTCCATCAGTATTGCAGCAATTGCATCCCATTGGCGATGAAGTTGTTATCCTGTTGGACAAAAGAAGTCATCAACAGCAGACATGGCCTCATCAGCACAGCCATACTTGTTCCCAGCCAAGTATTTTTTCATGTTGGCGAACAGATGATCGTCTGATAGGGCTGAATCAGGAAAATGGGGTGGGTGATCAACTACAATCACGCACAGAGGACCTTGAAACGAAGTACTTGTGATGCTGGAACATTGTCCTGATGAAACAAGATCCCTTCAGTCAGTTTTCTTGGGCGTTTATTTTTTATAGACTTTCGTAACTGCCCCAGAAAGCTGGAATATAGTTCTTCATTGATGGTGTGACCCTTCTGGAAGTAGTCAGTAAATAAAATGCATTTTGCATTTCATAAAACTGAGGCCAGATGAAACGACCTTGACTTTCTTTGAAGGGGATTGTCTCTGTCTGTAGCTCAAAATGATGAGGCCAATATTCATCCTGGCTTAGGAAACATTCAAGGAAACCAGCTTTGATCTGCCTCAATGTCAGATTTTCCTATGATGTCATCAGTCTAGTGCGCTTTTGATCAGGTGTCAGAAGACATAGCACTCACCGAGAATAAACCTTCCTCATGCCGAGCTCATTGAGGGGAATATTCTCTCACGGGATATGCTAAATGTATTGGCTATTTGGTTTATAGTCAATTGCCTATCATCCATCAGCATGTGGTGAACACATTCAATGGTTTCAGTCGGTGGTGGCAATTGCAGGACGTCTAGATTCCGGGTCATATTCAAGGGTCTCCCATTCCCCCTAAATTCAGCCACCCACTTTTTCACTGTTGATAAAGTTGGACCCTTATCCCCTAATGTAGCAACCAAGTCATAGTGAATGTTCTTGGCTGCTAAAGACTTTACCCTGCAGGTGCTAAGAAGAAATTAATTCATGCAAGGTTTCACAATTCTAACATCACTCCTTCATAGTCAGACTATGAACGTTTGAGACAAAATGTATCTACTCCTCCTGCTGCTCAAACGATCGTAATCCGATAATAAATGTAATATCAGTATATTCACTACTTTATTTGTTTAATTTTACTTCTTTAACTTGTGCAAAATATTTGGGATCTACTGAATTACTTTTTCCTTCTATATACCCTGTTAGCTGGGAGTTTGCATGAATGCTGAATGAGATAATCGCCTACATGTCACTAATTCCGCTTTTCCTTCTTTACATGAACCCCACACGCGCGCACACAGATATAGAGATATAGAGACGCACGCACGCACGCACGCACACACACGCACACAAACACGTACATATATACATACATATATATATGTGTATATATATATATATATATATATATATATATATATATATATATATATATATATATATATGTATGTATATGTATGTATGTATATATGTGTATGTATGTACCAGGTGTATGTACGCATATATGTGGCCTGCGTATGGTTAAGAATTTCACTTCGTACCACCAGAGAGCCCCATGCGATCCCATTACTTAATATCTTGAGCAATTGTACTTTTTTTCTTTATCTCATATCGTATATATATTTAGTCTTCTGTTTTGGTATTGATGGAATCAGTATAAAAGTACTTCCCAGCGCCAGATAAATATTATTCAAACGTGGGCTACTATAAATACAGTAATTGTAGGAGTTTGTTGTATAGCGTACCGTGTTCTATACTGCAAATCTTTCAGGCTCGCGCACATGCACACACAAATGACATACATACACACACACACACACACATACTCACACACACGCGCGCACACGCACTCACACACATACATCTACTAATATGAACGTACCAGTTTAGGTCTCATATATGATCCATGCGTCTGTATATTTATATGTTAATTGTAATACGAGTGTTCAGTTTGTGTGTACATGTAGAAAGAGACGATTACTTCAATTCAATTTACTCTTCCCGGATGTTGCCTATTGGAAAGAGAACAGAGTGTAGGAAATAGAAAATAGAAAATACATATGTAAAGAAATGTAGAAGAAATAAACATTCAATGGGTATATTTCTGTCTCACCTATTTTGAATCTACAGTGTCTCTCTCTATAAGTTCACAATTAATATATCAATGGTTTGAGGTCACATTCATTCCGTTAGGTAGAATAAAATTCTAATAGGAAATGTTTCACAGTGAATGAAAATGAAAATAGAAGGAAATTAAATAAATCACAACAATTAAAAAAACAATTGTATTGGTTTCAAATTTTGACACAAAACCAACAATTTCGAGCGAGGGTGTAAGTCGACCCCAGTGCTCAACTGGTACTTAATTTATCGAACTCCAAAAGGATGAAAGGCAAAGCCCTCCTCGGCGGACTTTGGTCTCAGAACAATTCTGACAGCTCGCCGCTCTAAATTTAAAACTAACATCAAAGATAATATATGTATATACAGTGTTGGTGGGTATGATACCTCTTTATAAATATTTCTAATGTTCTTTTTAGTTGGTGACTTCACATATCTTGGCATATGTAATTAATTTTTCTGCGACGATCTAAAAATTTGGTGTTAATTTGGGGGATTCACAAACACTTAAAAAGCCTTTAAATTCACCATATTATGGATGATCTGAGATGCATCATCAGTGATGTTTCACTTAGATTTAGGAAGTTTTCGACCTTTCAACCTCAGACTCTTTCACCCAGTTAATAAATATGGGAGTGAGACGAAAAATCCTTCTGTTGCAGTCAGTGGGAAGACGCCAAAGTACTTTCGGCTTTATAAAGCCTTTTCACTTAAGTGTATTCGTTGACAGTGGAGGCGCAATGGCCCAGTGGTTAGGGCAGCGGACTCGCGGTCATAGGATCGCGGTTTCGATTCCCAGACCGGGCGTTGTGAGTGTTTAATGAGCGAAAACACCTAAAGCTCCACGAGGCTCCGGCAGCGAATGGTGGCGAACCCTGCTGTACTCCTTCACCACAACTTTCTCTCACTCTTACTTCCTGTTTCTGTTGTGCCTGTAATTCAAAGGGTCAGCCTTGTCACATTGTGTCACGCTGAATATCCCCGAGAACTACGTTAAGGGTACACGTGTCTGTGGAGTGCTTAGCCACTTGCATGTTAATTTCACGAGCAGGCTGTTCCGTTGATCGGATCAACTGGAACCCTCGACGTCGTAAGCGACGGAGTGCCAAGAACTCGTTGACAGCTGCACACATGAACAATATTTATAGTGTTTTTAACTCAGTACGTCCATAACAGATGTTATTTCCAAACGGACACTGGCCTATCACTGGTGTACGTATATACCTTAAGTATGTCAAGTATTTAGTATGTTAATATTTACTAACGTGAGTATTTCACGACATTAATTGTAAACCTATTGGGTTATTTCTGAAAACTTTATCCAAAAATCCTGAAAGCATAGCTTATGTTGTGTCTGTATCAAAAGATAGTCACTCATCTGCTACTCATTGAAAAGTGAAAGAAATTGGAATACGAAGATTACTTAACGCACTTTATATACTTTATGTACAATTTTATAGACTTAATACAAAGCACTCATAAAATAACTATTCACTCATATTTTTCCATTTTTCCCATAGACAAAAACATATCCTGCACTTATGATACACACTTTAGTTAAATTGCATATATCTACCACGTAAATAAGCGTGAATATTTCACGGAAATGCACTTATTCGCATGCATTAAGTGATAGGTCATATAAAAAACTTAATTCAATTCTTTAAAAAAATACTCTTTTCACTATCCAATCACCACCACCACCTCCATCTCCACCACCACCATCATCACCATCATCATCTTTCTCTCCCCTTTCTCTTACCTTCCCATCTCTTTACCAGCCTCTCTCTCTTACCCTCCCCATCTCCCTCCCTCCTCTATCTCCCCTCCTCCTCTATCTCCCTCCCTCCCCTATCTCCCTCCCTCCCCTCTCTCCCCCTCTCTCTTTGTCATTCTTTAACCTCACCACCAGAACATCACTCTGCTAAAATAATATTTTTTAACTCTCCTCTACCTTCAACTAACATTTTAACCAGGTAATTATTACCTCACGCCATGAATGCTTCTCTCTCCCTCTTTTGCTTTCGCTCTCTGTCTGTCTCACTCTTCGCCTTATCCTCTTTTTCTCTCTCCTTTTTCTATCTCCGCTCTTCCGTTTCAACTAATCATGTGAAAGTGTTACAATTACATTCCGTCTCCCTCACGTCATGGACGCTTCTCCCTCCCTCTTTCTCTCTCTTTTTCTTTTCTTTCTTCCTCTTTTTCTCTAATCTTGCGAAAGTGTTACAGACGGGCTAAGTAATGCAATGACAAGCATAATTATTATAAGATATTTATACATTTATATTTCTATAGGCGCACACACATACATATTTATGTACATATATATATATAATACAAGTATGAATATTTGTATGTATACGCCCTTGCACATTATCTTTCATATTCATTTTCATTAATATTTTCAGTTTATTTTCATTATCTTTTTTTCATTAATTTCTCATTCATTATCATTTTATTTTTTCTGAAAATCCTACTTTTCATGAGTTTAATAATTGAACTCATTCCATTGCGAAATCAATGTGGTCGAATAGAGAAAATTGCTTTTTGGCTGTATATTCATATACACTAGCAGTAAAGATGTATATGCTATAGTTATTTTGAAAATTGTAAAATCGCTGGAGATTTATAGAGAACCATAAAATACATAACTCCTATAGAAATACTATTTATTAAAACATTTAATTCTTTAGATGTTGTAAAAGTTTGTATAGATAATATTTAATTTGCAGTACTTAGAAGACAATATCACAAGCTATAATGATGTTGTTTTCTATAAAGCTATCGTTCTTATTGAAAACTAGCCATATATTATACCTTAACAGTTATCTAATATTTTTCTACTTGACGTACTAAATAGTCTTAACTACAGAACGTAATCAAAGTCATAATCTATCTATAAAATTATTCTATTATTGCATGGCTACGTTGGTAATACTGTGCTTGTCTTAAGGCGGCGAACTTGCAGAAACGTCAGCACACCGGGCAAAATGCTTAGCGGTATTTCGTCTGCCGCTACGTTCTGAGTTCAAATTCCGCCGAGGTTGACTTTGCATTTCATCCTTTCAGGGTAAATAAATTAAGTACCAGTTACGCACTGGTTTCGATATAATCGACTTAATCCGTTTGTCTGTCTTTGTCTGTCCCCTCTGTGTGTAGCCCCTTGTGGGCAGTAAAGAAATATGAAACGTTAGCACGCCGGGCGAAATGCTTAGCGGTATTTCGTCTGTCTTTACGTTCCGAGTTCCAATTCCGCCGAGGTTTACTTTGCATTTCATCCTTTCGGGATCGATAAATTAAGTACCAGTTACGCAGTGGGGTCGATGTAATCGACTTAATCTCTTTATCTGTCCTTGTTTGTCTCCTCTATGTCCCTTGTGGGCAATAAAGAAATAAGAAATGTTTGCACGCCGGGCGAAATGCTTAGTCGACTTTGTTTCATCCTTTCGGGATTGATAAATTAAGTATCAGTTGCGTAGTGGAGTCGATCTAATCCCCACAAAATTTCCGGCTTTATGCCTAGAGTACAAAAGAAATACTATGCTTGTCTTGCTTGTAACTTCATTTAACTTCTCTTAACTTCCCTTAATTTATTCAGTTACAGCTTTTCATCTTCCTCCTTTATCTTCTGAACCGCCGACTAGCGGCCTTACCCTGTTATCTTACTATACTATATATTGTTAATTGCCTGACAAATATTAATACTCTTTATTATATGCTTGCCCTCATATTAATGAAAAGATTTTATAAATAGATTTGAAATCTATGGATAGATCTGCGCTCACTGTAACACTGTATATTGTAACTGCCCCACTAAGCTCTGGATTCTAAAACAAATAAAATAAATTAGTGAATAGATGCAGGAATGGATCAATGAATAAAAGCTTACTTCGTAGGTCTAATGTTCTGTGGTGGCCTCCGCAGTGTGTAGTTTCTTGGACAAGTATCTTACACTACACCTTTGAGTCGATGAATGCCTTTAGTGATATTCTGTAGATAGAAAAATATGGAAGACCGTAATACACAAGTATATAACACAGAGAGATGCACGCACACACGCACATAAAGTCCAGCGGGCGCACACAGTCAAATATATATGTATGTGTATGTATATATATATATATATATATATATATATATATATATATATATATATATATATATATATATATATATATATTACTCAACGAAATTCCAACTTGGTTTGATTTTCACGTGTTATTTGCAATTTTTAAAATTTTACAATTTTCGTATTTTGCAAGGTTAAATATTGAAATAAGCTACCACTTTCAAGCGTTATGCAAAGGTTTATGTAGTGACAGTCGTGTTCCACACAAGGAACACGACTGCCACTACATACACCTGATGATTGCGTAACGCATGAGTTTATAAAATTTTTAAAATTGTAAATAATAAAACGTAAAAAATCAGTCTATGTTGGAATTTCATTAATATATTCTTCTATACAGAATCATACAAATTCGCATAAACACAAGAGTATTATTTTAGTAGATTACCTCGGTAACCATGGGAGCTATGAAAAAAATACAAAGCTTAGCATCAGCACGGGATCATTACACCCAGCCGTTTGACTGTGAATCTCAAGACAAGAAAGAATCGCCCATGTCAAATTTTCACGGTCAAACAGCTGGGTGGAATGATCCGGTGATGATGCTGAGATTTGTATTTTTTTCATAGCTCCCATGGTTACCGAGATAATCTACTAAAATAATACTCTTGTGTTTATGAATTAGAAAGGAAGAGGTGATAGATGAATAAGGAAGGAAGGGGTGACATCATACATTGTAGTGGGATGATGAATATTTTACGCCGAAAAAATAAATCAAACAGCGTTACAATTCTGTTTTAATATACGTGTATGTATGTCAAAGGGGGGTATGTGAATGTGTGTGTGTTTGTGCGTGTGTATGTGTGTTTGTGTGTGCGCGTGTGCGCGATATGGATGTGAGATGGTTCATCTTTGTTCGCTTAGTATTTGGGGTTTTTTTTATTTGGTTGAATATTGGTTGTTTGTTTTTGTTGGTCTGTTATTTTTAGCGTTTTGCCCGAAAAAGTCATTCCAAAATTTTTTTTAACGTAAGCGTGCTCAAACAAGTCGAATACTTACACAGAGCAGGTTTTACAGCCACATCATCCAATCTGACCGGCTGAAACCGGGCTTAGCTGCTAGTATATATATATATATATATATATATATATATATATATATATATATATATATATATATATATATATATATATATATATGTATATGTATGTATGTGTATATATAGCTTGATGCACACATACATACATACAAATATACATAAATATATTGATAAAATAAGAACTTAGCTTTAAAATAATTTGTGGGGTCTATATGCACGACTGAACCCATAAGAATAGTGAACCTGCAAAGCTGCAATCTAATAACTAGTGAAAAGATGAATACAGGAATATGTTGTATTTATATATAAATGTGTGTCTGTCTGTCTGTCTGTGTGCTTGCGCGCGTGTGTGTGTATGTATACATATGTGAATGCGTGTAAAGAGAGAGAGAGAGTGAGAGAGCGTCAGAGAGAGAGACAAATCCGTGTATATCAAATACCATACAAAAAACATTTATTGAAATTATTTCCATTTGCAGTGGATGTGTCATAATCTCTAAATGAAAGTTGAGACCAGATCTATTTGAGAAGGGGTAATAATCACGAGATTCAATAATTTCTCGGAAACTGACGAGCCATTATGAAAAAGTATAGGCTTGTAGTTTGGAGATAAGGGGACAAGTGTTTCTAGCTCAATAACCATGATCAGCTCGACAATTGTCCTACATCTCCAGCAACTACAAAACAGAATAGGAAAGTGTAATGGCCGAGATAATTTTCATGAGATTATCTCCCCTTATCAAGAGATAATGCTTATAAATCAGGAATTTTTGCTGTATGGTATTTAACATACCAGTATTTGTCTATGTTATTCAAATACACGCCACTTGCTAATTCGATTAATTCGTGTTAGCTCATATATATATATGTGTGTGTGTGTGTGTGTGTGTGTGTGTATAGGTATAGTAAGTTTTAGAGGTAATACTTGATAAGCGTAAGCATCTGTATATGCCAGATAGTGGCAGATGTGAAAGAATATATTAGACGTAAATTGAAAACAGAACACAAAGGATAATTTACGTAATATATATATATATATATATATATATATATATATATATATATATATATATATATATATATACACATATATAGTGTGTGTATTTGTATACACATATACCACTTACCTAATATTAAATATCTCTTCAACTGTCTTATGCATGATATATGTATATATATGCATATATATATATATATATATATATATATATATATATATATATATGGTTATGTCTCTGATGGCTGGTGTCTGCGATTCAATTTTGTTGCATGGTCTATCAGTCAATTGTCTTGAGAATAATGTAAATTTTATGTTTTCGATGTAGTTTCATAGTTTGGAGCGTGACACAAAATGCAGATAGGTACTTGCAATTGTATTCATATAATGACCACAAAATAGAGAAGACAGAATCTCTACGAATTATATGCTTTTTATCTTGCCTTTTCATATCTATTTTCTAGTTTCTATTTTCAAGTCTCACGACTCTATTCAATAAACACTTCAGGAGAAAAGACTAACTAAATAAGCGTGTCTTCCATTCTTCTATAAACGTACTCGAAGCTGAATGTTCGTTGGCACATTTGACATAAATATATATACTTGCATAATCCTCCGAATATATATATGCATGTGTGTATGTATTTGTGCGTGCGTTTACGTGTGTGCTTTATGTGTGTGTGTCCGTGTTTACGTGTGTGTACACACAGATACACACACACATATCTATCTATTTATCTACCTACACACACACACACACACACACACACACACACACACACACACACACATATGTATATATATATATATATATATATATATATATGTATATATATATATATATATATATATATATATATATATATATATATATATATATATATATATATATATATATATATATATCGAGAGAGAGAGAGAGGAAGAACGAAAGCGAAAGAGGTAAACTAAATCCGAAAATATGCACAACAAAGACAGAAATGTATAAATGTTGACGCTTTAATACATGCGCAGAAATGGTCATATAAGCAGAATAATAAAATATAGATAACAGATGATTGCAGCACTTGGCTTATAGCAGAAACGGATTAAGAAGAATATTTATCGCAATTGTGATTTTGACAATCAACAATTTGAATAAAAAGACATTGCCCAAATATCAATCGATAACTCGCTACATGCAGTAGAGTTATTTTAGTTTAGTTTTTGAATATGTTCGGCTCTATCGTCATTTATGTGACAAAAGGAGCATCTTCATACCCAAATACACAAACACACACACACACATATACATTTATGTGTATGTGTGCGTATATATGCATATATATATATACTGTATACATATATATATACATACATATATATACATACATATATATATATACATATACATATCTACCTATCTATACATACATACATACATACACATGTATATATATATATATATATATATATATATATATATATATACTAGCTGACGTACCCTTCGTTCCGTTCTCATAACTGGTTTGCTAATCCAATAACAACAATACAAAGTATCTAGCCCTTTAAACGGTTTTTGTGGATTTACAGAGAATACCAAACAGTCTTACACAGGATCTTGTTTTTAGGAATCACCAATAAGTTATGAATGCCCAAATTATGAAGTCAGTTACGTAATAACATGAAATTAGTTACTCAATAGTAAGAATCAAATAAAGTAGCCCCAAAAAGGGCTTTAATGCGTTCCCAGAGTATGTAGAACCTAGGAGGAAATACTAATGATGTATAAATACTAAAATCGTGAAGCATGTTACGTAATAATCAGATATGAGATAATAACAATTCAAAGTAAATAACTCTCAAAAGGGCTTTCGTGCGTTCCCAGAGAATATTACCCTCAGCGGCGCTAATGTTGGTATATTCGTGAATAAGTCACTAACCAAAATAAGTGGATGTATTGTTTAGGAAAATACTATTTACTTGTTCAAGGGTTCTACTTGATAAATTGCGAAAATAACTCTAACAGTTCAAACACTAAGAAGTAAGCACACTCAATTTGATTTATGCGAAATGATTTAGGAAAATGAATAGGTTATTTCCCTTGGCTGTTAAAATGAGATATATTAGATATATATACGGATCCCTTGTAGGCGCCCTACTATCTCATTTTTCAACAATCTGAGTATGCCATGAGGTTTCCAGACATGAGTTCCACACACGTGTCACCTTACATCAAAATCGATAAAACAATGTAGGAGGAGTTAGCCAACAACTCCGCAAACATACCCACAGACAGAATTTCCCACATATGTAGTAGATATATTATGATAAGATGAAAAATAGAGAGGTAGGAGTGACTGTGTGGTAAGTAGCTTACTTACGAACCACATCGTTCCGGGTTCAGTCCCACTGCGTGGCACCTTGGGCAAATGTCTTCAACTATAGCTTCGGGCCGACCAAAGCCTTTTGAGTGGATTTGGTAGATGGAAACTGAAAGACGCCCGTCCTATATATGTATATACATATATATGTATATACATATATATGTATGTGTGTGTATCCGTGTTTGTCCCCCCCAACATTGCTTGACAACCGATGCTGGTGTGTTTAGGTCCCCGTAATATAGCGGTTCAGCAAAAGAGAACCGATAGAATAAGTACTAGGCTTACAAAGAATAAATCCTGGGTCGATTTGCTTGACTAAAGGCGGTGCTCCAGAATGGCCACACTCAAATGACTGAAACAAGTAAAAGTGTAAAAATGAACAAACATCATTTACAGCTGTTTCAATTCCAGACCTTCAGAAAATTAATTCATAAAATTTTAAATTATTTGGAAGTTGAATCTCTTCAGAGGTAGTTTAAGATATACAAAATAGGTGTTCAATTCCTGCATGTTCAGTAAACGGCTGCAAACCGCTCATGCATTCATACACAAAAACATTCAACATACATATACATGCGTATGCATACACTCATATAAATATATTTATGTATCTACATATACACCTATGTACACTCACATACACGTATGCACACTCGCATACAGCATCCATCTACTCAAAAACACAAAGGTCTATACACCCGAACAATTTTAATATATATCATTGTTATATTAACCCATACATAGGTACATACATTTGTCAGTTTCAGCAGCTCGTCACCCATGCAAGTATTGATACACATAATAGCAATATTAATAGCACGTAGGTATGTGCTAACTGCAAAATAAGGATCAAACAATTATTTCATTGTGGGTGGGGGAGATTGTCAAATGAGTAGATCCAATAGGCGTCTCCATTAAACAGAAGTAGACCGATGCTGACGTAAAGTGGTCAAGAATAAACTAAAGTGAAACAAACCAACAATGAATATGGAATGGTAAGGTATGTTACAAATTACAGGCAAATTCATTCATTGTTACGGTGGAGGATCAAGATACTACTATGGGAGAGTAAGGTACAGGAATGGATACTTGTGCACTCTACAATCTAAATTTACGTTAAGAGTCTGGTATTATATGATTATAAGAGGATGTAAAGGAGGAGTAGTAAAATTGTGCAACATAATATAGTTTAGTTATTATGAGTGGGAGAAGGGTTTTAAAACTCAGATGGGTTTCGCGTAAGTATATTAATGTTGGGTTACCTAAAAGGGGCCCAGGTAAGTTAATCTATTAATCAAATTATAATTGCAAGCTAGTTTATGCCAACATTAAGAATCGAATTCTATTTCTATGGTGAAGCGCTATAGCTGCCATTAATGGAGAAAATGCATATTAGATGCTTACAATTATTTATATCTAGAGAAAGCAAATTTGTGCAAGGGATTTTGCTCTTCCCTTGGGTTGAGTATTACGAGTCTAGCCTTTAATATGAAAAATATTTTCATTGATGTATAAGTGGCATTTCTTATTTTTTTACATTGTATGAAGGTGCGGAGGCAAGGAATTTCCATTTTAATCAAAACTGATTTCTTGATCTTTAAGCTCCTAAATAAATTTACTTAATCCTGTCGAGCTAATCTTATTTCTATTTCTGAAAGTGTGTAGGTACGCGGCTCATCTTCGCTTCATTTCGTTTTAGAAGTGCTATTAAGGGCTCAATTATCTTTATTTCTGAATCACATAGGTTGTGTTGTGGGGGGATAGCTAATTACTACTAGATTGGTATATATAGATGGATTATTAAGAAGTGTATTATGATTAATAGGGTTATTATAGTTGTTAGTATTATCATTACTATGCTTGAAGTGTTAATTGAGGTTGTTATTTTCATTTTTATCATTGTTTTTATTATTGATATTGTTATTATTGTTATTTCTATCTAAATAGAATGTATCTAGTTCTTTATTATTATTTAGGGATGAAATGATGCTAGCTAAATTATGTATCAGACTATAACCTATCAATAATTTTCGAGTACCTGCTATTCTTATCAAGGTGTTTATTTATAGTTTGGAATATAGATTTGACAAAATTAGTTTTAATTTGCATAGCATACGCGAGTATAAGCCAATTACTATCTTTTGTTTTTCCAATATTCCTACCATACAACCGAATTTTATTTTTGTTGGAGTGATGAATGCTACATTTATGCTTATTTGTTTTTATCATCTTGTTATCTATGTTATACACGTTAGGCACTCCATTGGTGATGTTACCATTAGGTTTTTGCTTATAATATTTTATTGTTGTTGTTGACGTTATGATTAGTGTTATTGTTGGTATTATTTGTACTACGCTTCATTCTCATAGTTATATTGTTATTTTTATTATTATTATTATTGTTGTTATATTTGGTGTTACAATTTCTATTCTTATTAGTGTTGGGCATTATAGGTTTCTGTACTTTATTGCTTAATTTAGGTAAATTTCTATATTCCTTATTACTGCTATTGATGTTATCAATATTATTACTAGTCATTATAGTATTATATGGAATATATTTAATTTTTCTTTTGTATCCTGTAGTTTTTAGTGCCCTGTTGTATTGTTCTTTATGCTTATTGAATAAATCCTCATTAGAATAAATTATTTAACTAATGCTTTTTATAAGAGCTTTTTTATCGATTGCGGATGATTACTAAGAGAGTGTATATATTAGTATTTAGTTTCATGTAAGGTTCATGCAGTCCCGTATTTAAATTATAGTTAACGTCTAGGTAGTTGATTCAGTGGTTTTCATTCTCTGTAGTGATAGAAAGGCCAAATCTATTGAGAAATTTGTACAATTTTTTTAAAGTAGTTCTAGGCGTCTGTTAGAAGTATTTCTAATTATAAAACGTGCATCGTCCCTGTAGAGTCCTCCCACCAAATTATAGAAATTACTTATTTAAGTTGTCTAGTAGATATATGCCCACAAGGTGAGTCATTCCCGCCGAATCCGGGGATCCCATTGTTATATAAAAATAATTAAAGTTATCCTTTCTTGCTCGCAATTTATTATCAAATTCAATAATAGAATTTCAGCCCGTGGGGATTACGTTTATTTCTTTCGTGCTGATCTTAGTGTGGTTCTTAGCAAAAATAAGGGCCCTATTTAAGATAGTAGGGTTTATAGAGGAGTCATAATTTTGAATATCTAATTGTAAAAGTTTATGCTTATCCTTATGCTGTATATTAGAAAACCAACCTATTGCATTTTGGATATTAGTCCATAATTCAAGTTCAATCTTTTTCCTAAGGGTAGGTATGTACTTATCTAGAATTGCTTTGCTAAGTTTTCCTAAATCTGATTTATTGGGGCAAATTAGTCTAACATGGGTGTTGCTTAAGAAGCTATCCTTATGGTCCTTAATTGTAATACGAGGACTAATAGGTGTAAAAGGTTCTGTTGTATCACCTATATTGTAATCAGTCATAATTTTCTTAGCGTCTAAGCTGATTGTTTTATGAGTGCTTCTAGGAACTACTTTATATTTTTGTGATTTCTTTGTCGATGAGTTCATGATAAGCATTTATGTCCATGTTGTAAGTGCTTATGATTTTGCCTGAATCTACTATTATTCCCTTTTTAGATTTTAATTCGAGAATCAGGTTCTTTAGCTTCCTCTGGTGTTCACTGCGCTTAAGGGGGTGTTTTTTAAACTAAATGTCCTCAAAAGAGGACCAGAGTTGTTGTTCAAATGCATTAAGGTAGCTGTTTGGTGGTGGTTCTGAAAATTCCGGTGGTAAGGTTTTTATCGTCTATGGCGTTGGTGTTGGTGTTGATGTTAGTGTCGGTGTCTAGATAAGTTAGTTCATGCTTCCTG